>NC_062226.1:31032498-31189998 GCF_902686445.1 Sciurus carolinensis
AGGCCACCTGATAGAACCACCCTACTCTCCACTGTGCTGGGCGTCAAAGATGCCCAATGCTTGCACACCTATCAGCTGGGGAGGAGAGGTTATCACACATGCAGCTGCACAGGAACATTCTTGGAAGGAGATCCAGAAATTTCTCAGGAAGCACCTCATTCCAGTGGTGACTAGTCAACTCTGAGAAGAATAGATATTTCTGGGAAACTGAGAAGAAAAGTCTCTTTACTAGCATCTCTTGATTTCATAGAGGAACATCTTTGATCTCTTATTGTTAAGAGGGAAGTTGTAATAACAAAAGGGCAGGAAGACTGGGAATGGTAATGTCTCGACTTTTGAAAGGTAAATGGTTTCCACTGAACCAAACATTATACACCGAGAATCTTATATATGTAGAAATAATCTTATGGCTCTACCTGCCCTGAAATAGTCATCATTTCAACAATTCTCAATCATAGCAATTGTCAAGGGAAAATTTACCAAAAATGAACCACAGACATGCAAACCAGATATAAAAAGAATCAGATGCTGACATCTATTTATTTCCTAAAACTCAAATATTTGTAATTTCCTCATTTAAAAATATGCTCATACCTCACTGTAGCTTTGTTGTTGGAAGGCCAGAACCAGGTGAAGAATGTATTATTTTAAGGCAATATGGAAGCTTATCATGGATGTAAGATTGTTGAATCAGTCTACAATCAATAATTAACAAATATAATAAAATTACTTTTATGTCTGAGCATGTACATGTTGGCATTCTCAACAATGAGAGAGCAGCAATCAGATTCATAGACTTGTAATTCAGGGAGGTAGCCATGATAATGGGGATTGTATGCCTCTAGATTAGGGACTGGCTATTTACCATCTGGCTACTTTTTCTGTAAAAAAGATGCTAAATATCTTTAGCTTTTAGTCAGATGCTAAATATCTTTAGCTTTGTGAACTATAAGTTCTCTGTTATTACTCCTTAGCTCTATTATAGCACAAAAGCAGCCATAGGTAATTGTGTAACAACTGATGGTGCCTTCGTTCCAATTAAACTTTATTTATGGACATTGAAATTTGTGTTTCTTATCTTTTTACATATTGCAAAGCAACAATTTTCTTTGTATTCTTTCTCTAAGCACTTATAAATGCAAAAAACATTCTTAAACCCAGTAGCAGCACACAAATAGGCTATAGGCCAAATATGGCTCACAGGGTGAAATTGGATGACCCTGGGTATAGAGCAATCCAAATGACCTTGTCCAGGGTCAAATTTGCTGTGTGTTCTCTAAAGGGAAAACTATCATAGTCCAACTATTCCTAATATACCTAATTACAGTGGATAAACAGTGATTGGTGGCTAATCAAGGTAAAGATGAACCAGTAGAAATGTATTTGAGATGATTGTGTAGGTATGATGCATAGCCAATGAGGAATTAGAATAACAGAAGTAAAATGAGGATACTTTAGTTGTGTCTGCCTAAACTCTTTTCCTTCTGTATGCTTTCTGATACTTCCTTTGTTTAGAATAAAATAATCCCATTTGGTTGAAAGAAAACAAATAGCTCCCTCCTCTCCCATTCAAAGAAGTGGTCAGATTTCACCTATATGGTCTATCAGAAAACCTCACACTGATTATGATAATCATGCAGTTGTAATGGCTTATAACCTCCACTACTATGTTATGTAATAATTTCCATAATGTGTAGAGTTTTCTCATTTCCTGTTGTGGGTTTTAGGAAGAATGTCTACCCATCAATCCCTAGCATACATTTTATAGAATTTTTTTAAAACCGAAAATGTTTTGGATTTTTTTCACATGCTTTTTCAGCATCACTAGAATTAATAAATGCAACAGATTCTTGGATTAACAAAATGTTGTTCCCAATAGTGTACAGTGTACATGTTTTTTTATTATTCAAATTTGGAATCCTAGCAGTATTACATAGAGGGATTCATAGTTATAACAGTTGCAATTGGCAGTCAAAGTTATAACATTTGCAATTGGCTTACACGAATCTTAAATTTGTGTGTTTGTATGTTCAGATAAATAGGTGTGAACTGTGATGCCAATTCTTTACATAAGCGTGTTGATGATATCGCTTTGAGAGTGAAACCGCAATGTTATTGATAGCAGTTTATATGATGAAATTAAATAATTTCTGCAATGATCATTTATCACAAACTATTTCATAAATTTATGACTTACTACTGAATGTAAGTATTACTTTAAGAAATGGACCGGGCACCATGGTGCATGCCTGTAATCCCAGGCTCGGGAGCCTGAGGCAGGAAGATTTCGAGTTCAAAGCCAGCCTCAGCAATTTAGTGAGGCCCTAAGCAATTTAGCAAGATCCTGTCTCTAAATAAAATACAAAAAAGGGCTGGGGATGTGGCTCAGTGGTTAAGTGCCCTTGGGTTCAATCCCTGGTACTCAAAAAAAAAAAAGGAAAAAGAAATACATTTATTGGTTATTTCAATTTCTTCATCCTCTCCAAAGCAAAATTGCTTCACATTAAAATGAATAACTCAAACCACAGAAAGGTGTCTGCTTAAAAATTACTGTCAAGAGGACAAAAATTATGTGAAAATCTTGATCATAACAACATAATCAGTGATTTTGCTAACATGATACTACAGAAAGAATATGTAACAATTTATTAATTATGAATATTTTTTTACTTATTTGAAACACTGCTGGCCTGTCAAAAGAATACCTAGACTTGTACTATAATAATACTATTGGGTTATTTTTGATATTTTAAGACTTCTAGTGATAGAAATATTATAATTTTACAAATAACTTGTTTGTTATTATGAAGGTGTATTTCAGATAGGAAGATAGAACATATTTTATTGAATTGTTTGTTCTTTTGACTTACTAATGCTAAATAGATATGATACTGTATGTAGATCTATATTTTTACTTTTGCTCCACAAATATAGGGAATAGATTTATACATTACATATGCCTATTGCTGTGGAGTCTCCCTAAAATTCATATGTTGAAACCTATCCTCTGAGGTTCAGAGATGGGGCATTTGGGGAGGTGATTAAGTCATGTCCTCATAGTGGGATAAATGCTTTATAAAAGAGGTTGAAGGGAGCTGTATTGCCTCTTCTACCACATGAGGATGCAGCAACAAGGTACGTCTATGTATGAACCCTTCATTCATCTATCAATGAACACTTACTAGTCACTGAATCTGCCAGCACCTTGATCTTACACCTCCCAACCTCCAGAACTGTAAGCAATATATTTCTGTTATTTATAAATTACCCATTCTAAGGTATTTTATTATAGTAGTAAGAATAGACTGACATTCATACCAAGAGATGGAGCAATATTAGAACAAATACCTAAAAAATGTGTAAGTAGTCTTGTAACAAGGTAATGGGTAAAGGCTGGGATAATTTTGAGGTATAATGCCATGAAAGGGGGCTTACAGGTGATTCTGGTGAAGGCTCAGTGAAGAGGAGAGCTGGAGGGACTGCTTCAATGTTAGAAATCACCTTAGAGCTCATGATCAGAATGTTGATGGAAGTTTGGATGATAAAGATCATTCTGATGAGCTTTAATATGTAATTGAGGAATATGTTTTTGGAAACTAGAAAAAAGACAGTCCATGTTTTAAAATGGTAAAGAACGTGGCTGAATTGAGTTTAACTTACAAGTGATGTAAATAGATATTTGGTGGAAGAAATCTCCAAGCAAAGTGTCGAGGGTGTGGCATTGTTTTTCTTGACTACCTATAGTAAGAGGTGAGAGGAAAATGAATGGAAGGTAGAATTTATAATTGGAAAAGAAGCAGAACTTCAAGGTTTGGAAAATCCTCAGTGTGACTGTGTTGTAAAGCCTGGAAAACCAGTCCAGTAGAGAACACCAAGGGCGTGGCTAAGTAATTGTTTGATAAGGAGATGAGTATATGTTTTAGTCAACTTTTTCACTGCTGTGGTAAAAGGATCTGACCAGAACAACTGTAGAGGAGGAAAGGTTTATTTCAGAGGTCTCAATCCACAGACAGCAGGCTCCATTCCTCGGGAATCAAGGTGAGGCAGAATATCACAGTGGAAGAGTATGACAGAGGGAATCAGTTCACATGATGATAAGAGAGCAGAGAGAGACTCCACTCTCCAAATACAAAATACATACTCCATAGCCATGCCCCCAGGGAGCCACTTTCTCTAGCCACACCCCACCTGGTTCCAATCACTACTCAGTTAATCCCATCACTGATTAGGTTAAGGATACAACCCAGTCATTCCTTCTCCAGACCTTCTTGTATTTTCTCACATGTGAGCTATTGGGGGATATCTCACATCCAAACCACAACAGCAGAGTTAGGCAGACACCAGGTGCTGTCCACCCTGACAATGGATTAATGCTGTCCCTTTATTACAGGCCCAGAATGCTAAGGCCTGGGGACAGAACCATGTCAAAAGAGGGGCCTCAGGTATCCCTAGAACCTTGGCACCAGGACATCTCAAGTCTCCATTTCCTCTATCTGGTACAGTGATGATACTCAGCTGCTCCAGGTGTGGTTTGAGTGGGTTCAGGTATAACTTGGTCACCCCCCTGGTAAGCAAAGAGAAGAGCATTAGTGATGCCCTTGCAGTACCATCTTCACCAGGGTGCGGAGTGCATGAGCTTTGACAGCCTGGTCACCTGCACCTGGATTTCAAAGGATGCCCCAGAGAACATCAGCCTAGGCAGATCTGCCACAGGGGCAGACCCAGCACAGACAGCTTTCAGGACAATGTCTATTGGAGCTATGAGGGTGTGGCTACCATAAAGAGAGATGCCTAGCAGAGCTGTACGGGCACGGCACAACCCGATGGCTCCAGACAGTAAGCTATCAACAAGCAACTCCAGTTTGGGAGAGCCACAGTCAAAAGACCCAATGTTGAAGAGTTGCTCTGTGGGTTGCTCTGAGCAAAGCCCTCAGGGTGGTGTCTGGAAGTTGGGACAATGAGTCAAGATTATTCTGGAGCTATAAGATGTAATGTTTGCCCTATTATATTTGGGGTTGAGTTGGAACCTATTATCTCTTCTTTCCTACTTCATTTTGGAGAGGAAATGTCTGCCCTGTGCCTGTCCTATCATTATATTTTGGAAATACATAACTAGTTTGGCTTCAGAGACTCCATGATGAAGGGGCATTTGCTTCAGGATGAATCACACTTTTGAGTCTGACCTATATCTATCTAATTCAGATGAAACTTTAGACTTAGAGTTGGTGCTGGACGTTTTGAGTTGACTTTGGGGCTACAGGAATGGAATGAATGTATTTTGCATGTGAGAACAACATAATTTTGGAGGGGACAAGGCCAAGATTCTGTGGTATGAATGTTGGCATCCCCTCAAAATTCATATGTTGAAGGATGATGATATTGAGAGGTGAAGCCTCTTAAGGGAATGATGGGATTAGTGCCTCATAAAAGAGGCTGAAGGGAGCTGCTTTGCCCTTCTGCCTGGTGAAGAGTAGCAATATGGTGCCATTTATGAAACAGAGAGCAAGTCCTTACCAGACATCAAATTTTCTGGTACCTTGATCTTGGACTTCCTAGCCTCCAGGACTGTAAGAAACAAATTTCTATTATTTGTAAATTACCCGTTTTAAGGTATTTTGTGATAGCAGCCTAGATGGACTAAGACACCCACCTTCCATACAAGAATTTTCAGTTACATGACTGCCTGGTTGCAAGGAAGGTGGGAAATGTAATTTAGCCTAGAAGGAAAAGAATGGTATTTGTTGAACTCATCATAGTCTCTTCCATACAATATTAGTATACAAGAAACCTTAATAACTTTCAAAGCAACTGGATTCTTTAATGGAGTTGCATTAAACTAAAATGTCAGTTTGCAAACTTTTTGATAATCTATTGTAGTGCATTCTAAAATTTCTAGTACCTTTTCTTAGGCCTATCAGATCAGAATTTCTGGGCATGGTGACCAGGAATCATTTATTTTTACCAGTCCCTCAGGTCAGTCTTTTGCAACCAACTCACATTACTCCAAAGATTGTTATTTGAGATCCATCATTTTAGGAGCTGCTACAGAGGAAGCTGATTAAAAGACTACTGACTTAAAAGAGGAAATAGAGAAGAACTGAAGCAAAAGAGAGTGGTGCTAGGAGTTGAGAGGAGAAGCTTGTGATGAAATTTTAGACTTCATTATGAAACATCTGGACCAAAAGGCAGACATCAGAGGCAGACTCCCCCAAGATCCTGTGGTAGCTTTTGCTTATTTGACAACAGGTGCAGTTCATGGTTTCTGTGGAGATAATTTCAACTTTCAACAACAGGGTGTTGGGTATTTTGAATGGTATAGATTTGCAAACAACAGGTGAACAGCCAGTGCTCTTAGGTCAGTGTCTACCCTCAGCAAGCATTCTGCTCTACAATACCTCTGTAGCTGAATTCAGGGTGAGCGTTTAGGGGGTCGCCTTGAATGCAAAAGTCAAGGTCCAGTTAATGTGAATTTATAGAAGAATTGTTTCTTGACTCAAGCAATTTTTCTCTTAGCTTTGTGCATGAGTGTAGGAAAAATGGGCTGGCATGGCAAAATTCTTCTCTGGACTGAATGACATAGTATTCTTGTGATGAAGAAAGAAAAGCAATAGACTGCTAAAGAGTATAGAATTTCTGTTTCCCGATTAGTAATTTTATCTGCTATGGGTGAACTTTTGTTCTCTTTAATTCTTTGGTTCCTGCTTTCTCATGTTGCTGCCTAGTTTGTTTTAGTCAGTTTTTCTGCTGCTGTGACTAAAAAGCACAATTGTAGAGGGGGAAGAGTTTATTTGAGGGCTGACGGTTCCAGAGGTCTTAGTCCACAAAACGCCGGCTCTATTCCTCAGGGTTTGAATTGAACATTATGATGGAAGAGTGTGGCAGAGAGAAGCAGCTCACAATCATCAGGAAGCAGAGAGAGAGAGAGACTCTACTCTCCAGATACAAAATATATACCCCCAAACCACACCCCAATTCCAATCTCCTCCAGCCACACCCCACCACTTCAGCTACCACTCAGTTAATCCCTATCAGGGAATTAAGACACTGATTGAAATAAGACTTTTACAACCAATCATTTCTCCTCTTAACCTTGCATTATCTCACATGTGAGCTTTTGGGGGACACCTCATATCCAAACCATAACATAGTTCTTAACTAACCTTTCTCCTAACAAGTCATGTTCCTCCAGTGTTATAGACTTGATCCCCTGCATCTTGGGAATCTGAAGGTCTGGGACCTGCTGAAATCCCTGGCTTTTATGTTCAGCTTCTAATAAGCCTGCTTCTATGTTGTTGAGGGCTCCTTCCCCAATTACTTCAAGGTTAACCCTGTGCGGGGCAGTTAGATTCTTGTTGCTTGTCCTCTGCTGATTTGTGTTCTTTGTTGTGTTGACAGCCTTCCATGTGCAGAGTCCTGCCCAGTGGTGCAAAGAAGTGGGAAAATTTAGAAAATCTATTCCCTTGAATGTTGATCAGTTTCCTGTCCTTATAAAAATTCAGTTTTCATCAAATTTTATAAAGAGAATTTATAAAAACTTTTTATAAAAAGAATTTATAAAAACTTCTAAAAATTCTTTTGTCCTATCTTATTCATACTCTCTGAGAAATTTCATTCTATTTTCCTTTTACATGTATCGCTCATTCTTTCATTAATCAAATATTTAGCGACCACTATGTGCTGGGCACTATCCTAGGAATGGAGACATACAGCCTTGAACAAGGTATACTTTCTGCCCTTGAGGCAGTTAAAATCTATAGTAGTGTAGCCCAATAGAACATTCACTGATGGTAGAAGTCTTCTATATTCACACTGCTCAATATGCTAACTATATGCAGCTACTGAACATTTAAAATGTAGTCAGTATAAGTGAGGAACTAAGTTTTAAATTTTATTTATTTTTAATTAATTGAATTTAGCCACATGTGGCTAGTGGCTATTGGATAGAGCATAAAAGGGAAAGACAAAGAAGATTTTTACAATATTATATGCTGAGTTTCTAATACAATGGTTGGATACACTATTAAATAGATTTGGGGTTAGTTAGAAAGACCAGCGTATTAATCCCTATTTATGTGAACAAGTTGGGATCCTATTGAGAATAAGACCACAGAAGTGGAATATGAGAAAAGCAGGAAAATGCCACACAGATGAAGCATGGTGAGAGGAGGCAAGGAGCTTTGAGGGCTTTGGATGTTGGAAACTTGCATAAATCACTGGAAATATTAATTGACGGATCTTCATCCCTCACTTCCTACCCTTACATTTTTGCATTTCCATTTTTGTTGTTGCTCCTCCACCCATAGGTGCCAGTCAATGTCCATTGCCTTAGAAAAAGATGGCAAGTCAAAAAGAGAAAAACAAAATATTTTCCTGGTTTTTAGAGTTACAGAAAATCTAAAGGCCAAAATGCATTCCAGAAGTCACAAATAAGTGTGTATTATTTGGTTAACACCTTATTGTTAGTGTTTATGTTTTTTTTTTTTTTTTTTTTTTCTCAAATCAAGGTATTGCTATGTTGCCTAAGCTCACCTTGAACTTCTGGGCTCAAATAATCCTCCTGCCTCAGCCTTCTCAGTAGCTTGGGCTATAGGTGTGTACCAACACATCCTGCAGTCTAATTTTTTAAAATGCAATTCAATTTTAAATGCCTGTAACCTGGGAAGGTACTCTTAAGTTCGTATTAGTCCTGTATTTCATTCATCCCTGGAAGCCAGGGATGTACAGATTTACTTCACATGCCTGGCCCCCTATAGGTATGTGAATTTGGTGTACATTGTAAAGCATGTTTAGAAAAATGCATAATGATGTATGAGCAGGGCTTCCCAGCACCAAGTCTTTCAGCACTGTAGAAGTCAGAGGAAAGTTACTTGGACTTTGGGGAAAACAAAGTGCCCTAATTAAAATTTTGAGGTTACATCTCTGCCACCCAGAGGAATAAGGGCTCAAGACAGAAGTTACTTTGAATCTAGAAAAATAGAGAAAGCATTACATTTTGTGCACAAATGGATTTTTGGACTATAATTTAGTTTTTCTTTTCCATTACTTATCCTGTCAAACTATTAGTATCAGCATGCAGCTGAGTGGCAGTACATAAAATTCATTTTTAAAAAAATTTTGATTCATTGTACACAAATGGGGTACCCTTCACTTGATGAATGGATAAAGAAACTGTGATATATATATATACACACACACATACACACACAATGGAATATTGCTCAGTCATAAAAAGAATAAAAATATGGCATTTGCAGGTAAATGGATGCAGTTGGAGAATATCATGCTAAGTGAGATAAGCCAATCCCCAAATCCCAAAGGCTGAATGATCTCTCTGTTAAGTGGATGATGATACATAATGGGGAATGGGAGGGAGGCAAGAATGGAGGAAGGATAGATTGTATAGAGGAAAAAGAGGGGTAGGGAGGTGGTGGTGGGAAGGAAAAATAACAGAATGAGACAAACATCATTACCCTATGTACATGTATGATTACTCAAATGGTGTGACTCTACTTCGTGTACAACCAAGACAGCCTCTTCAACAAATGGTGCTGGGAAAACTGGAAATCCATATGCAGCAAAATGAAACTAAACCCCTATCTCTCACCCTGTACAAAACTCAACTCAAAATGGATCAAGGACCTAGGCATTAGACCAGAGACTCTGTACCCGATAGAAGGTTTGTTTCATGGTTTTAGGTCAAAATGATATAATCCTCCTGGAAGAACTCCTTATGGGAAGTTTTACTATCATCTAACTTCTCACATTTATCTTGGTATAAATGGCAAAAGCTTAGATTTAAAATAATAATTGCCATTATAGGAAATTCATGGCAAATCAGGATCAATAAATAAACATATTTAACAGGCACTCCAGGAAACTTAGTAGACAAATAGTCAAGCATTCAATAATTAGCTGAGTGCTAAGAACCCACAACAAAATCTTAACTACATGGAAGATTCCCTCAAAGACTCCAGTTTTCTAAAACCTATAATCTTGCATTTCTCTTTATTCTTATCTGTTTTTTTTTTTTTAAATGGTACTGAGGATTGAACCCAGGGGTGCTATACCACTAAGCTACATCCCCAGCTCTTTATGTTATTTTTTAAATTTTGAAACAGGGTCTTGCAAAGTTGCCCAGGATGGCCATGAACTTGTGATCTGCCTGCCTCAGCTTCCTGAATCTCTGGGATTACCAAATGTTCTTCTTTTCGTGATCCAAGTTTTCTTTGATAGATGTCTGTGATTCCGGTTCATATGTCCCCAGGTTCTACTTTATGTTTATTTTACTCTTTATGTGTTATCTGTAAGTAAGTTCAAATCCTTTGTGAAAAGATATATATAGAGAGGGAGGGAGGTAGAACCGAGGAAGAATGAAAGGCAGAAAGAAAAGGAAGGAGGAAAGAACTAAAATATTCTCTATAATGGAGTACAATTTGAAATGACTGATCAAATGAATGTTGACATCTCTTTACCAAACACAACACGGGCATTTACCACTCTATTGGAAAGGCATAAAAGCAAAGGACATGATGTTTTATTTTCCCTTAAAAAGAACATATAATGGAGACTCTGCAAAAAAGTTGGAAATCTAACAGTAGTAGGTGTGGATTAGAGACAAAGAAACCACTACTGCCATCATAATAGGTGGTTTGTTTATGTAACTACCTTAGACAGGCTTGGGGCTGGAAAGCTGCACTGTTTTTCTGCTTTTGCTGTTTCCAAGCTCTTTAGCAGAAATTACCCTCCCCCGCTTGAATCCTAACAAACATCTTGTGAAACGGGTCACATGGACAGGTGTTTTTTCAACTGATGGATTAAAGTTCAATTTACTCAAAACCACAAAATTAAGATTTACTTGTGTTACAATGGATAAGGCAGAAGGTGGTGGTGTCAGAACTGGCTTGAATTCCCAGTTCTAGCAACTATTTAAGAGTCTCAGAGCATGTTACTTAACCAGCTTCCTCATCTGTAAAATGAGAATAAAATGAGGACTCTGGATGTTTTCCTCTTCCTTTTCCTAAAGTTCTGAGTATTTTGCACCAAGTCTCTAGAAGAGTTTAACTTTAATATCGTCAGACCTGACACCAGCCTTGCCTTGGGCCTTTCCTTGGAACTTACATCTCCAGCTCAGTCTCCTTTCCCACTTCAGGGCAGGAAGCTCCACTTGGTCTCCACTTGCCAGTTGCCCATGTTTCAGCTGACAGCCACTCCGCCAAGTGGCCTTGCAGATGAGCCAGTGCACATCCGAGTGACAGGCCTGCCCCCAGCCCAGATGGTTACCCTCAAGGCCACGCTGAAGGATGAGAAGGGGAATTTATTCCGGTCCAAAGCCTTCTACAGGGCTAATGAAGCTGGTGAGGTAGACCTGGAGCGGGCTCCTGCATTAGGGGGTGACTATGTAGGGGTCCATGCAATGGGCCTCTTCTGGTCTCTGAAGCCTGAGAAGGCTTTCCGGAGGCTGCTGAAGAGGGATGTGATAAACAATCCCTTTAAGGTCACTCTGGACCTGTATGACTGTTTGCTTGCAAGATTCAACCACAGCTCAGCCCAGGGCCAGCCAGATGGTGCAGCGCTGGTTCTTGGGCCCTGGGGTGCAGCGGAAGCAGATCAGAGAAGGTCGTGTGAGAGGAGCCCTTTTTATCCCTCCAGGTGAGAGGAATCTTTGGTGATATAGTAAACATTGTTGATGGGGAAAAAAAAATGTGTCTTCAGATAGAATTAATTTTGCTCACTCTTTACTTTCACGGTTCTGCTTGACCCTCTTTTCTCATCATTCCATTTTTTCTTCGTTGCTCTCAGGGGAAGGCCCTTTCCCAGGAATCATTGATTTGTTTGGGAGCATTGGGGGGCTAGTTGAATTTCGGGCCAGTCTCTTGGCGACCCATGGCTTCGCAGTGTTGGCACTGGCATATTTTGCCTATGAAGACCTGCCTGACAAACTGCTGGAGTTGGACTTGGAATATTTTGAAGAAGCTGCCAACTTTCTACTAGCTCATCCCAAGGTATTTAAAGCACTTTTCATATTATCTTACAAAATTATGGGGGGGAAAATCACAAATGTAAGATATTTTTTAAATCAAACTATGTAGACTTTGGGTGTAGCACAGCTTACATTTAAATAATGATAATAATGACCTTGTAGGATTGTTGAGTTGATTAGCAATGAGTGTTTACTGGCACATGGAAGACAATACATGGTGGATATATTATGATTCTTTTCAGTGGAAAAAGCCAAGACTCCTTACATTTGAAGTGCTTGTAACTTATTCATAAGTGGCTCTTGAATGTTTTATCAGCCACTAATCTCAAATAATAAATTCTCTAGCTTGACATGTTTTCAAACTTCAGTGATTATCTCTGCATGGGGTGATGTTAGTGTAGGTCCTACTAAAGGGCTCTGAGACTAAGAACAATGTAGACCTTCAGTACTCAAATTGAAGCATAAGTTTAGAGCAGGAGTACCAGCAAAACTGACTTGGCTGCAACAACTGATTAGCCTAATTAGCTCGTTAGTTAGTTTCAGAGGTGGGGGTACAGAACTAAGTTTAAGGTAAACGTCCAATACCAGGAGCCAGGATTATGAAAGGAATCTGAAAAGGCAGTGTCTTTTTTTGTTTTTTTTAACTCTTTGTCAAGTATCATTGTACTAATGAAAGTGTGGTCTGTGGCCCAGTGGCCCCATATCACCTGTTAGAAATGCACACTCTTATTCCTTATTTCTGAATCAACATCTGCATATTAACAGCATCTTCAGGTGATTCTTAGGCACATTCAAGTCTGAGCACTGGAATATTATGTCTTGTAACCCAGCTTTTTCTGTCAGTTGAATTATGATTTAGTTGTCTTGAGAAGATCCAAGAGACTGATATTTGCTTTAATGACTAAAAAGAAAAGGAATAACTATTACCTGCTCAGGTGTCAGGGTTGACATTCTTTTAAATTGAACCATATTAACATCATTTGGTAGGTAAAAGATGTTAGAAATCAACTCTTTTTTATGGTTCAACCTAATAGTGGTGAACAAATAGTAGTGTACCAGCTAAAATTCATTGAGTGGCTATTTTTTATGCTAAATACTTTATATGCACCATCCCATTTCACCTTTGCAATATCCTTTTGACATAAATATTGTAGCTTAAGCATTCTTAATCAAAAATCCAAAATCTGAAATTTGAAACTTTTTGAGCACTGACATGATGCTCAAAAAATTATTTAGGACCATTGCAGATTTCAGATTTTCAAATCAGGGATACACAACCAATAAAATCTATGCAAGTATTCCTAAGTCTGAAAAACTCCAGATTTGAAACATTTCTGGTCCCTCACATTTTGGATAAGTGATATTCCACCTGTGTTGACATCATTCTCACTTTTCCCATGAGAAAGCATACTTAGATTAAGTAATGTGCCCAAACTACACAGGAAGTGTAAGAGTCAGCATGACAAGGCTTTGTTCCAACCATTAAGCGGGCTTGATTCCCTAACTCTATCATTCTCTCCACTCTAGTTCTGGAGAGCCTTGACTTGTTTCAAGGAGAGAGGATCTATTTCCATTGGTGCCTTGTCAACTTCTTTATCTTCATTCTTGGTGAAATGTGTATGATTTTCCCAAGAATACTTGGATTCCTTAAAAGAATTGCTTCAAAGGAATTAAGTCCCAGATAAAATATTTTCAAGTTAATTTTTAAAAATTTCAAATGTAACTATTTGTGACATTGAGGAAGAAGGTCAATTGCAAAAATTCAATTCAGATTTAGATTCAGTAGTTGAACTTCCTCCTCTGCCCCTAAATACAATTGTGGCCTCAGGTAGATCTTTTAAACTTCCCAAATCTCAGTGTTCCTATAAGAAGGACCAATTGAGACAATAAGTGCATAGTACTTAGCCTAGGACCTAGCATGTAGTAAATTCTCAACAAATCCATGTGTCATTTTTGCCTATCTGGTTTCCTCCCTCTTGCCCTAAATTTTCAACCCCTTCTAGAGTGTTTTAGGTTCTATCTTAAATCTTTCCCAATACATCACAACTTTTTCATCCTCTCTGCCACTTTGTTCCTTCCCTCACCATTGCTTACCTATGACACCCCCGTAGTGTGTCAATCACTTTCCTGTCTCCAGGCACAGTCCTCCTCTCTCACACCCATATCTGTTCTTCACATGGATGCATCTCAAATGTAGATTTCTTTGAGGACATTTTTCAGTATCACATTCTTGTCTCACTCAGACCTATTGAAGCAGACACCTGAAAAATTGGATCGCTAATTAAAAAAAAAAGTTCAGGTGATTCTGATGACAGAAAGGGACTGAGTGTGCTGTTGTGAGCAAAATAAACAATTAGGTCTTTCTGTGCTTGATGTTGTCTGTCCAGAACATCCTTCCCTTCCTCCCTTGCCTGTCAGACTTCTTCCCTTTCCTTGGCATCTTCAATAGACCAGAGAATTAAGGACTCCCTTCTACAGTTCACTATCATTTTCTATTGGACTGGGAATGGTAATTTAGTGTTTATAGAGAGCAAGCTTTTCATTTATACATTTTCAATACTTTCAGAGTTAGCCCTTGAATTAATGTAATAATACAAATATGAAAACTTAATAACTGTAAAATGCTATTTAAATGGGAATTACACTTAGAATATTTGAGAGAACCTGACAAGCATCTTGTTCTAGCTGAGGACAAGGATGTGATTCTTTGAAAAGCTTAATGACTGTGTTCTTCTGAGGCCCAGTATTGCTGGTCTCTTGAGTGCATGTATAGAACTTGACCTTTGATGTCTTTATTTGTATTGTTTCACTTGATCCTCATAACAACCCTGTAAGGTAGGTGGAATTGTCATCCTTGTAAGACCATGAAGCTTAGAGAAGGTGAGCAGGTAAAATTCTCCATCCCAGAAGCTGGGGGCCCTGAGTGCCAGAACTCAGTCATTTTTTGGACTCTTTTCATTATGCTGATTTATTGACCTACAGGCAGCTTCTTGAGTATGGGTCATCATGGGTTTTCCTTTTGTTTTGTGCTTAAGATCCAAAGGCCAGGAATTGGCGTGATCTCCGCGTCCAAAGGTGCAGAGATTGGGCTGGCCATGGCCTGCTATCTGAAGCAGGTGGTGGCCACCGTCTGCATCAGTGGGTCCAACGCCATCTTGGAGATCCCGCTCAGATACAGGGATTTGCTTGTAACGCCCATGCACTTTGATTGGGAGTGCATCCAGATCCACGTCTCTGGGGCTGTGCGCCTCCGCAGCGGGAACAGAGACTCCCGGAATGAGATGAACCAGCAGAGCGTGCTTCCTGTGGAAAAGGCACAAAGGCACAAGGGTGCATCCTCTTCATCGTAGGCGAGAAAGACGAATGCCTCAACAGCCAAGCCTGTGCTGAGCAGGCCATGGACCAGCTGAAGAGCCACGGCAGAAGCAGTGGAAAGATGCTGGTATACCCTGGGGCGGGCCACCTCATAGAGCCGCCCTATGCTCCCTTGTGCTTTGCATCCTGGAGTCCAGCACTCCCCCGCCCTGGGCTCTGGGGAGGGGATCCTGTTGCCCACGCTGCAGCCCAGGAGCACTCCTGGGGAGAGATACAGAAATTCTTCAGACAACACTTCAGTGGGACCGGAAGCAAACTCTAAGTGAAAGCTTGGTGAAGATGGGGTGAGGAGAGGCTGGAATGGGGCACGCGGGGAAAGAAGGAGGAGACAGGGAAGGGGGATTCGTCCGGTTTCTCTAGATTCACAGCCATCTTCAATCGACTGAATGGAAATCGAACAAAAATCAAAGGACCAGGGCACACGTATTTGACAAGTTTAAATGTGCTTTGAATTTTTGTAAATTGAATCCTAGTTTGTATCCACTAGCGGGCATTGCTATTTCAAAATTGTGATACTTTTGCAAATTGCTTAGTTTTTATCCACATGCCTCCACCTCCTTAGGGATGGCTTGGATCCAGGCCTTGCTAATCACTATGAATTCGCTGAAATTTTCCGTAATTCCTGTTACTTGCAGGAGTACAATTTCCATTTAGACAATTTTGAGTTGGGTTTCTGACATTTGATATGAAAGTTCTAAAACCACCATCAAGTATGATGCCTCCTGTAGATTTCCAGTAGATAATTTTTTAAAATGTTACACATGATGCTTCTCTTTATTCCATTTATTTATTACTCTTTTAATCAGGAGTAGGATTGAATTTAATCAAGTGCCTTTTAGTATTTGTTGAAATTAAATGAGTTAAATATAGTTAAGGCTTTTGGAACAGTGCCTAGCACACAGCTATATCCATATAGAAGTTAACCGTTATTAATTTCATAATGCTTTCCTCTTTCCATCTGTTACCGTGGTGAATTGCTTTCATTAATAAGCTAATTTTGCTTGTTAACCTAATTTTAGTAGCCAAATTTCTCATGTTAACTAATTTGGGTTCTAAAATTTCTTTTGGTGCACATCTCCTCATTTGTAGTATTTCAGAATTTCACTCATATTTTCTAGAACACTTTTTTTTTTTGTTTTATGATTTTTCACATAGACCCTGCTATTTACTTTCTCTTCTCTCTTCATCTGACTTGGTGAATGTTATGGTTTGAATCTACCATGTTCCCAAAGGCCATGTGTTTGTTGCCAGCCTGGGGTGTTATTGGATGGTGGTAGAGATTTTGGGAGGTGGGACTGGTTGGAGGTGGTGGGCAACTGTGAGTATGTCCTTGAAGGGTGTATCTTGTCCCTTGACCCTTTTTCTCTCTCTGCCACCATGAGGTGAAGCAGCTCTGCTCTGCCATGTGCTGCCTGCTAAGATTTTCTGTCCCATCATGTGTCTACAGCTATGTGGCCAAGTGACTATGCTCTGAAACCTTGAGCCAACATAAATCTTTACTCCTTTAAATTGATTTCCTCAGGTACTTGGTACAGCAACACCAAATATTTCTCTATTTTATTTATCTCTTAAGGGGAAGCTTTTGGTTTCCTTGGACACCAAGTCTTCTGGTGCCTTATCCTAGACATCTTCCTTCAGAACTGTGAGAAATGATTTTCTGGTTTTTATCCCAGTCTCAGTCTCAAGTATTCTGTTAGCAGCAGTACAAATGAACTGATTATCTTCAGCTTTAGGACATTTGCTTCTATTCATTATTTGACCACTTCTTGCTTTCTATTTTTTTTTTCCTTGTTGTTACTGTTGTTCTTTCCTCTGGAACTTCTATTATGAAGATTTTGAAGCTTCTGGATGAATCCTTCATGAATATTTTTCTCATATTTTAATTTCATTGTACACTTTCCCCTTGCATATTTAGAGAACTCAAGTACAGCCCATTAATTTGTTCTTCAACTATGTCCTATCTACTATTTAGCTCATGGTTTTGAATTTATTTTGAAGATTATTTTTAAATTCCATGATCTCTAATTGGGTATTTTCTTAAAGCTGAGTCTTGTTTTATAGCTAGGTTATCCTTTCTTTTTCCTCCTTTCACTTGTGGCTTTCCTGAACACACCCCGTGTAGAAAAAAAACAAACACATGAAGTTCCTCTTATTGAGATTCAGTAACCTGCCTACCTCAGTATCACCCAGATTTTATGTCAGCAGAATGAAACACATCTTCATTTTCTTCTTTGCAGGGCCTTATTGGAATCTCAGTTCCCAGCTCCACTGTTTAGTCTTGGCATGATTTTAACAAATGTTTGAAAATCTGTTTCTAAGTCTGCCATTATTAACTCAAACCCTCAAAGGATAAATTAATTTTAACTGTACTGTTTAGTTAATGAGCCTTAGATGTGGACCTCATTGGGTCCACAGGCAGCTGGGGTAGAGATGCACCCACTTGTCTCTACCCTAAACCCTTATGGCTATTGAAGAATAGAATGGACAAACAGTGAAATGAGAAATGCCTGACTACACTGGATGGACCACACAGAAGTAGAAACTGATGACCATAATGATGGAGCATGAGAAGAGGACATAACTATTTTGTACAGAAATAAATGTGACTATAGTAAGCCTAGATTTACCCAGTTGTGGAAGGACGTCACTGGCAATTTAAAAGAAAACATTGCTTTATAGGATGACTCAATGGAGAGATAACTTTATGTATCATTAAATGTTATCCCAAAGGAAGAACTGTTTTCTGTTTCAAAATATTTGAGTTGAATTGATAGATGGAAGTTCTATTAGGGTTAATTGGGGAAAAGTGAGAACATTTTTCCCTCAAAGAAAGTCTTTGAGGAAAAGAGCTGCCCCTCACCTGCCTTCCACGTCCACACAGACTTATGTGGCTTCATGGAAAGGCCATAGAATATAGCCTATTACAGATGTGGACACACAAGATATCAAAACGAGCCCACCAGGGTGAGACCAGAGTCACCAGTTTTGAGTAGTATAAAAGCTGATTTTCCCAGTAGACGTTTCTGCTATTGGGAGTGTGTATAGAGTGACCTGGGTGCTCACATGGGACCAGTGGGCTGGGGAGTAGATCCAAACCTGATTTCTCTTTCTTAATTTTCATTCATCATCAGGCTCCTGTGAGCTGGGGAAATTTGATTTGGAAAAGTGTCCTCTGAGGAGGAAACATTACTGAAAGTGACCATCCCTCCACACCCAGGCTATTCTCAAGCTATTGAAGCAACATCCTAACAGTTTTTCACATCCTTCTAACCCACCTTCTCTTAATTACTATCACCACCCTAGTCCAAGTCATAATCCTGTTTTAACCCACATAAGAACCTCTTCATTGATCTCACTCTCTTTCTTCTTGCAATTCTCTTCAACCCAGTCCACACACATTTATAGAAGGGCTCTTTAAAATCTGACTACAAATCTGATTATGCCATTCTCCTGCTTACTGAAGGGTTCCTGTCACTGGAGGATAAATTCTGAAGTTCATAATAAGGCGTCCAAAGTCTCCAACATGGTGTCCAGCATTATCAAGTGTCTTTCCTTCATTCATTCACTGTCTTTCAGTCACACTGACCTGCCTTCAGTTCTTCTTTCCTGCTCCAGAGTCTTTGTATATACTATTCTTGGCTTATTATGCTTTCCCTCCTGCTGTCTAGTCATCTCCTACTCCTTCTAAATAGTCCCACATAAATGTCACTTATTTATGGAAGACTTTACTGTTAACCAACCTATCTTCCCCATCTAAAATAGGTATCCCTTCAAAGCCCTATGTATCAAATATCTTGTGATTGTCTTCCTTTTCTTGCACTTAACTCTCAGTCTCATGAGGGTAGGAAGCAGGTCAATTTGTTTTGTTGCATACCCCTAGTTCTTAACACAATTCTTATCACATAATAGATACTCATTAAATATTTAGGAAGGAATGCATGAGTCCTGAGACATTCTAGATCAAGAGGTAGGATGTGAGCAAGAGTTTTGGTGTTCATTACAAAATTTTCATGAAAGTACAGTGTGTGATAGTAAAGGACATTAGTTTTAGTTTGAATTGAATTCAGCAGAGCAGAAATTATATCATGACTTCAATGTCACCTATTCCTTAAAACAAGCTCGGGCAATCAGGTAATTGATGTATCTGCCTCCAAGATATTCAACACCCTTGAGGTTCTGGTAGTTGCATATAATAATGAATCAAGCTAAGTTTTTTGAAACTAAAATGTCATTTGTTGTTCTTCTACTCATAAAATAGTCCCAATGATAACTACTTCTCTCCTTCTGAGTATAGGATTATGGCTGTTTGCATTCTCTGATTCAGTAGTTACCCACAATCCTTCTGCCTAACACAACCAAATAGAGAGATCTTTAGAATTTACCAGAAGGGGTGTTCATCTGTTCATAACTGCTGAGTGCAGCTTCTTCACCATTATGATCCCTACATATGAATGTGTTTCATCTTCCTGCTACCTTCAGGCCCTATTATTTTTCTCCTTATTTCCAAATAAGTCATAGTCAGTCTCCCTTTAACCAAGTTAAGGAGAATTCTGGCATCCATCTATTGGAAACATTTTCATGAAGTGTTTTCTGTGTCAGACCCTGTTCTGGGTATGTAACTGAGGAAATGAAAGGCGTTGTGGATATCTACAGGGTTCATAGTCTGGTGAGGCTGCTTATGTGAACACACTTTATTGGCCTTTCTTTTGTTTCTTTTCAATTCCCTTTCACAGGGAATTAGACTTTCTCAGGCTCCTCTTGGGCCTTCCTGAAAAAGAGGAAGAAAAGTAGGCAGAATTTATTTTCTCTTAGGCAGTAGTGACTACTTGTCCTATTTGGATTCAGTGCTTTGTCCTTGATGGAAGATCTACCTGAGAGGTCCCCAGGAAGAAATGAATTGCACATGGCAGACTTGAATGAGAAAGATAAATCTAAGACTTGTCAAGGATTTTGGTGCTAAAGAGAGGCAACACCAAGGTCACCAAGTTATAAGGGGAAGAAAACAGACTGGCTGAGGAGTGAGGATTCCCAGAAACCCCTGGGAGTGTTTTATTAGCATGGTGCTCAGTCACACGCTGATAACGTGCAAAGTCCAAGGCTAGGAAAACCAAATCTGCAGCCAGGGATTTAAAACACTATAGATAGGTCTTTCACAGAAGTACATGTAGAAGAATAATAAGACTCATTTTGTGGAGTTAACTTTTCTTCTTGGAAATATGATCCAATGACCAAATATTTAAATGACCTCTCACGGTGACAAAAAAATGGGTATTGCACAAATAACCTAGTCTGCCAAATTCTTCAGAATGTCTTATGAAAAATGAAATAAAATTGAGCCATCATTACTTTTTTTTTTAAAATTACTAACCTATGTTTAGGAAAAGAAATTGGGTGATATTATTCTTAGGTAGCTTATACAAGATTGCAAAGCTCAGATCTTGCAAATGATTCCTTATGATTTTTTTCTCTCCAGAGCCATCTTCTGAACTATCTAAGTAGGTATATCACATTGAAAAACCTGTGAAAAGATGTGGACTTGGTTCAAAGGCATTTTGATGTAATGGAAAGAATAGAAACTGGAGTCAAGCAGACCTGGATTATAATGTTGTTGTTTATGTGTAGTACTAGTTTTGGATTCTAGTAGCTTCTCTGGGCTCCTTGCTTGGAAAACAACTAGATTATGGATGTGAAAGCATGATGTGGTTTAGATTCTGGGATGACTATGGCATTATATATTCCTCCGCAGCTTTAGACAGACTTCTCTTGAAGATGTGTGTGAGAGTGTGTGTAGGCCAGAATGAAATGGAGGCTTCAGGAAAGTTTTAGCAGATGTAACTTTTGTTCCTGAAAATGAACATCTAATGTTTTTTGACAACTCAGAGGTACATGTGGGATATCATGCTAGGTATCCTAAATGTGCATCCAAGTATCTTAAAAATTTAAGAAATTCCTTTATTTTGCTTAAACACACATGCACATGTGCATGCACATGCGTAGACACACTCACTGGAATGACCTCTTGGTCATTCCCTATTTCACATGGTATGAAAGGCATAAACATTTGTCGAGGTCATTTCGTGACGATTGTTCAAATATATTTGCCCAGTAGGTGAAACATAAACAAAGGACATGAGCCAGAATACATTTTGTGATAACGTTTTTTTTCTTCTCTTTAGAAAAAAAATATGTACAAAAAATGCTAATAAGAGCCAACATGGAAGTGTCAAGAAAACATTCTGATAAGTACAGACAAGGAGCTCCTTCTCTCAAAGGAGGGACACATTAGTTATTACCATGCTAGAAAACTGGGATGCAGTTAAAATCCTAGAACAGTTAAAAAGCCCAAAGTGAAGCTGTTGCTCTGGGGCTCTATGTTGTAGATGCTCTGATATCCTTTCTGTAAAATAACACTGTGCAAACTGTAAAATATTCATTTTCATATAAAGTCCATACAATATGATATACAAAACCATTGAGTTGACAGGGGAGGCTGGTGCTGGCTGCTTTTTGGAGAAAAAGCTGCATTGTTGCCTGCCTGTCCAAAGATATGATTCCAATTTCTTAGGTGGGCAAGGCCATTATCTAAGAATCATAACCCAACACCCACCAAATCTAAGATTCTCTGCCAATTGTTAGTGTAACCAAGCTACTTCATTAATATATTACTTTAACTTTTGATGCAATAACCTGTTAACAGTTCAGAACATAATGTTCTTGTTGAAGATTTTCTTCCCACAATTGATTAAGATTTATCATTAACCAACATTGTCCTTCCTGCAACTCAAAAGTTTAACTTCCATTTAAAATTCAAAAATTCTGAAGGAGGCAGCAACTGTGGTAATAAAAGGTTAAAGTGAATTGTTATATTAATTTCGTGTCTATAAAACTGAGAAAAAAAGGTTTGTGTACAAATATCACAAAACAACATCAACCATTGAATAAATGTGATGCTTCAATGCACACTTGAACAAGAAGAAAATTTTGTTGGTTTTAAAATTCTGGCATAAATATATTAAAGCTGAAAAAAAAAAAAGAGATCAGGGCAAGCTACATCACTTTGTCATACAAAAAATGTACAAAACATTAGCCTCTAACTAGATAAACATAATACTTGTCTTCACAGTTTGACCTTGAGTAACTGTGTGTTTTGAAGTTTTGAATTGGAAGGTGGTTAAAAAAAAAAAAAAAAAACCCAGCTTGTGTCACATCGATCAGCTCAGGTGACTTCAGTCATGGAGGCGGAGTGATTCTGCAGAACAAACACAGCAGATAAAACCTTAGGGTTGGGCTGGCTGGGCCCCATATTCGGATGCACACCTCAACACCCCCTTTCTCTTAGATCTCCTTGAGTTTGCTGTGCCCACCCCTCAAAATTCCATTCCCTCTTCCTTTAAATTTTCCCCGATTTTTTTCCAACCAAAGTAGGATCATTTCTTCATGGAAACATTTATAATTATCTCATATTTACTCAGCTATTTTCTAACATAAGCACTTAAGGATCTCAAAGTAACTTCAGCTGCACCCCACACTTTATAAACGATTTTAAATATTCAACATTTTCAATGAAAATTTTTCCATAGAACTTATTCTTTGAATCATGAGTTCTATAGAAGTGAGTTTAATATTTTCCAATGGATAGGTGATTTGGGGTTTAATTTAATTTTTGTTACCTTTTAAGTATTTTTTTTTTTAAGAGAAAGTGGTCTACAAAATGTAAGAGCCATTAAACTGTCTTAAGACTTGCTTCATGCTCTGCTTCATGATTTGTTTTGTTTCATGTGTTTAGAGGAGGATTATACATAATGCATATTAGACCAATCTTATTGTCTGTATCCTACTATATTTTGTTGGCTTACTTATTACTGAGAGGAGTGTACTATGATTGCAGAGGTGCATTTTCCCCTGTAATTCTGTCAATTTTTGCTTATATATCTTGTTCATATAACCCAAGGCCTTGTCTTTTGTTTAAATACTAGACCCAAGTCAAGTATTGTATCTAGGTGAGACTGCATAAGAGCCACAAAGATACAGTGACAAATTGGAAAGAAATTCAACTAAACCCCTAGTGGACAATAAATTTATGCATAATCTTACTGCTATTATTGAGATAAAAGATTTTGAATCTGTTATCTATCTTAAGAATAGCAGTTTTCAAAACTGGAACTTCATTTTTAAAAATCTGATTTACTCCATTTCAGTCCCTGTTCCCTACCCCCTTTCCCTCACTTCCTCCCTCTGCCATTCTCTGACCTTTCCTGATCTTCCTTTTGCTCATTCATTTACTTGTTCTTGATTGGTACTTTCTATTTACACATGAAGGTAAAGGTAGGATTCCCTGTGGTATATTTATATATGCACATAGTATGATTTTGTTAAATTCATTCTTCAATTCCTCATCCTTTCCATCTCTCTTCCTTCCCTCTGGTCTCCTTTTTCTCCTCCATTGATCTTCTCCCTATCTTTATGGTATCCTACACCTCCCACCCCTGACTTCTTTCCCTTATCTTATTTTAGTTTCCCCACATGAGAGAAAACATTTCACCCTTGATTTTCTCCAGCTGGCTTATTTCACTTAGCATGATGTTCTCCTCCATCCATTAACTGGCAAATACCATAATTTCATTATTCTTTATGGCTGTGTACAATTCCATTGTGTATATATGCAAAATTTCTTAATGTATTCATTTATTGATGGGCATCTGAGTGATTCCATAATTTGGCTATTGTGAGTGGTACTGTTATAAACATCAATGTGGCTGTTATCACTATAGTATGTTGATTTTAGATCTTTTGGATAAACACCAAGGAGTGGGATAGCTGGGTCATACAGTCATTCCCTTCTTAGGCTTTCAGGAAATCGCTATACTGCTTTCCAGGGTGGTTATACCTAGACTAATCTGCAGTCCCACCAACAATGTATTAGTGTGGTATTTAATTTTTCAATATGTGTCCTAGACATCTCCTGGCCTGATCAACTATTAATAGTCTTGAAGGAGAAGAGAGACAGATACCTAAGAAAGGCTTGGGACCGAAGGTAATGCATGAGCAGGGATGGGCAGAATGATGGTATGTGAAGGAATTATTCTTAGACCAAGACATTCAGGGACAGCATTTATAAGGAGGCAGAGATTGATATGACTGTAAAACTCAGCAAATATTTTTTGCTCTTTTAACATCCATCTTCGTTTTCAGTTACTTCATCTCAAAAGTAGTGGATATTCTGACCACACTGGACACAGGAACTTAATTAGATAATAAAGAAAAACTAGAGAGTCTCCATTTTACCATTTTATCACAAGATGTTGTTGACTAAATTGTTATTCAGCTGGTACCAACAGGCTATATATGAATAAACAAAAAATACTTTTTCAATATGCTACTTCTAATTAGACCATTGAAAATATTCATCTTAATACAAAACTAGGGAAAACAAGTAAAAAAATTGAGCACTAGGTTTCATGATGAGCCCTAAGTATTTTTCCTAAAATGGAAATAGCTTTATGGTTTTTCTGTCCTGGTTCATTAATAAAATAAGACTCCATTAAAAATCAAGAGGCATAGGATAGCTTATATCAGATAGATGTCTGATAGTCAATCTTTAAATAATAAAAAGTATTATTTCATATGTAGTGCATGATAATGATAATGGTAGGGGTTTTGCTTTCTCCTTGTGCCACCTGTAAAAATGGTTTAGTAATAATACCAAGTATAAACAAACTTTTAAGATAGAATACCAGAGAAAAGAGATGTCTTAGTAGGACCCCAGATACTTGAAACAAGTAGCATTCTAATGAAAATACTTTTATTATTAGCTGTTCCCATTTGCTTGAAGAACTCTTATCCCCAGTTCTCCCACTCCTAGCTGTGTGTCCTTGGGCAAGTAATTTAACAGTGCTGACTTCAGTATTTTTGTCTGTGATGGGAATTATAGTGCCTATTCAATATGGTTGTTGAGAATACATTTGTAAAGCATTGAGCAATTATTCTGAGTCAAAATAAGTGCTTAATACCATCTTTCTAGGCTCCTTTCAGTTGGCAAGTTTTCTCTATGGCTTTCCTTATTTTCTCAGACAGAATAGGTTTGTTTTTTTTCCCCTTAATTTGTATTCAGCACTTTGGGCATCTATCTGATTCAGTACATCTTATGGTGACTCATTTATATTTGCCTTTCCTGTTCTTTGAGGCCAAAGACTGTGTGTCTAATTATTTTTTGTATCTTGAGCATGAAATAAGGTCTTGTTGTAGAAACACTGATCAAGAAGTGGGGGTTGCATTGAATTTGTGTTGTCATCTAAACAGATCCAAAAGTACATTTAATTAGCAGCCTTTTGACTATGCCTCCAGCTTAAATCACTTGCTGTAATAAAAACTTTCCCCCCCAAATATGGTTGACCCTCCATATCTGTGGGTTCCTCATCAATCAAGCACAGATCAAAATATTTGAAAAAAAAAAGTGTACTGAACATAGAACATTTCCTTGTCACTGTTCCCTAAATGATACAATATAACTATTTACTTAGCATTTACATCCTATTAGGTATTATGAATAATCTACAGATTTGTGTATATAGGTTATACACAAATAATATACCATTTTATACAAAGGACTTAAGCAACAATGAATTTTGGAGCTTAATATTCTTTGGAGCTCCCGGAACCAATCTCCTACAGATACCAAGGGACAACTATATTATACAGAGGCAACTATTAGTCAAAACATCACAAATGTGATAATTCATTGGGGGTCAAAATATACTAAAGTATCTTGGGTTTAAGTTAAACATTTCTAAGACCTTCCTGAGGATTCATGATTGCCAAATCCCTGAATGAATTCAGGACTATTTGAAGGAGGCTGTGAAGACTCCTTTTGTGAAGACCTTTATAATGAATGAATTGGATTTTTATTGATGCTAGGTAGATTCATTGATGTCCTGCCTCCAATAGGGGAACAGATTGATTGAGCTCCCAAGGTCACAGGTTTGAGCTTGTGGACTTGGTTTGCTAAATTCACTTTACTATACCTGAGCACTTAAGGTTTCCAGAGGGCTTTCTATCCTTGGGAAAGCCATTAGGGGTACTCCACGGGGATCCTCGGGTTTAGGTTTGGAAGGAGATCCTTGTGTTCCTTTGAAGTTATGAACCACACACATTCCCTGCAGGATGAGGGAAAAAAGATTGGGGTGAGATTAGAGCCATCAGTGCCTGGCTATCTCTGAGGGTGCCAGGCCTCTTCCTGTGAATATCATCCCCATAGTCACTCTTTCCCTTTGAACAAGGTAATAGGGACCAGGGGAAGGTCTGAGGTATCTGCTAAGCACATTTTAAGTGCTGAGGAAGCAACTGTGTATTCACCAGATGGCCAGGGACAATCAATCCACACCATTGAGTCTGTTTCCTTAGCTGTAAAATGGGAATAGGAATACCCACCTCATTGATCTGTAGCAATTAAAGATGTCAAATGCAAATCACCCCTTGGTAACAGTGAACATTTATTGAGGACCAGTATGTGTCTGGCACCATCCTGAATGTTTTATCTCATTTCATTTAACCCAACCAACCATTTCACAAGGAAGGTACTGTTATTGTCTCCAGTTTAGATAAGGGAAGTTGGATAACTTTTCAATGCTATGCAGAGGTTCAAACTCCAGAGCCCTTAAATCACACCACTAGACTGTTTTGCCTCTTAACAAGTGGCAAACACATAGCAAGTATTCAGGCAACACTGGCTGATCTTTAATTTCTACCTAAGTTGATGATCATCCTCAAACTATGTGACTACTGTTCACTTGGAATTAAATGACTCACTAGTGGTAGTTTTCTTTTACACTTAAAAAGTCTCCTATAAATTATTACTCATTTTTCTTCATTTTCTATCAGTCATAACCATTTTTAATATCTTCTTTGCTCCTTTTGCCTATGTAGTGTTTATCTGTCTCTTTTTTTCATTATTCTGCATCTTTGTGTCTACATCTGACATTTAAAAATCTTTCCTGTCACCCTTCAGACCATGCAGAACATTTACATAAATGCTCTTTACCTGGCTTACCTCCAGCTCACTCTCCAGTTTTGCTTAAATTCCCCCTGCTTGGGGACTGGGAGAAGGGAAAGAAGTGGGAGTCCTGGAGTTGAGAGACCCAGGTCAGATTCATGGCTTATTGTTGGGTGGTTATTGGGCAAGTATGATGACTTTGAACCTCACTTCCTCATCTGTAAAATGAGGATAAAAATATTGCTAGGGTTTCCTGAGGAGCACGTGATTTGTTGTGTTCAAACTGAGAGTAGCGTATATAGTAATTGCTCAACTAATAATTTCCTGTCCCTTGCCTCACATTCTGGCTTATGGGAAACACAAACATATAAAATGTTATTGAGCATATGCAGCCAGTATGCTGCCATTCTCAGTTATTGCTCCCTTCTGTCTCAGTCTCCTATCTTTGGAATGTCTTCAGTCTCCACTATGACATCCCTTCTCTCCCATTTCCTAACCCTGTATGTGGGCCATGCATGTGCACATGCAGTGAGGGTGGTCCTTCTTATGCCAATGCAATTCAATAGCAGATCTGGATCTTAGGTAAACGTCACTTGGAATACAAACTTTGACAATTGTGAAGTCCCTTGAAAGTAATGACAGACCAGATAGTAACTGAGTGGTAGGAAAGAGGACTGCAAGTTACTGAGAGCAAAGAAATTTAATGTGGGGCAGAATTTGTCTATGGGACTCCAGCAAACACAGCAGCATTCACAGATATCATCTCATAAGACCCCATGAAATTGCTGGGGACAGTCAGAAATACTCTTTGACCTGAGCTGGGGATAGCTGGTTCTAGAACTGATACATATCTAAACTGTTGGTTTTGGCTTTTTTTTTTTTTGAGCCCAAGTCTTCACTTATATTCCATTGACCTCCCTTTGAATGGCTTCTTTTCTTAAAGTTACCTATATTCTTTCCCTCTTCTAAAAATTATTCCTCTGGAATTATCTCTTATGAGATATTGACATCTTGAGATCATTCCAGCACCATTTTTCCTGTAATTTGACCCAGAGTATGTTAGATGAGACTAACAGAAAGAAACCTTGGGTCTGTTTAAAGTAATTTCTAATTATAATAAAGCTCCAAAATCACGGTTATAAATAAATGTGTGAGCCTTTTCTGTGGGCATCTTAGCAGATAAGAGTTGGGAAACTGAGTCAGATACTGAGACAGGCACACTGTATGTTGGAGTGGGCAGGGAAGAGGGAAGGAAAAGGAGTTATGTCATATGACTGAACAATCTATTTGGGATGCCATTCCTAAGGGGCCTTGGATAGAAAAGGGCAGAATGAGGAGTGGGGGGGTGTCCTTTGAAATGAATGGCTCTTTTCTCCTTGGGGAGGCCTTCTGACTATTGATAGGGGATTTATTTCATGCAGAATGTGTTTCTAGGCCTGGTGGTTCATTGTAAATCCTTCTGGGTCTATTGTAAATCCTTAGAGATAAACCAAAACAGAAAAACAGCACTTCTATGGACATATGTCCATGCAATGAAATACTACATAGCAATAAAAAGGAATGAATTATTGATATATTCTGCAGCATGAATGGGTCTCAGAATAATTGTTGGATGCAAGATGCCAGAAAAATAATACATATCATATGACTCCATTTATGTGAAATGCTAGAAAAGGCAAAATAACAGAATGACAGAAGGTAAGTGGTTGCCTGGGGATGAGAGGAAAAAGTAAGAGAGATGACTGTGTCTGTATGCCAAAATTTATCAAATTGGACACTTTATTAGCCTTTTGTTATCTGCCTATTATACATCAATAAAACTATGGGGGGAAACAGAAAATCAAGACAAAAAAAAAAAAAACAAAAAACACAAATTAACCTTTTCCCATACAACATAGCTTAAGAGATTTGCTAAGCCAAGCCTCCATCTACTTCAGGAACTAAAACATCATCAAAACTGTAAAGATTTGAAGATCAATGTGTTAACCAAAATTCTTCTCCCAGAAGATTATATGTAGAAGCTACATGTCAGAAGCAAAAAGTCCAAATGAGATGCTCAGCAGCCATGTTCAGATAACAAGAGGTCTTCCAAAAAAAAAAAAAAAAAAAAAAAAAAAAAAGAAAAAGAAAGAAAAGAAAAAGAAAAGTTGCTGTGGATAGTTGCAGGGTTTCCCATTTCTGAGTAGGGTTAAGTACTATGATGACTCCAGGGACCAGGGCTCAGTTTCCTGGGAAGCTGGAGGAGAAGGTGCCTGCTTCTACCAGCTCTGTTATCTTTGTTTTCCCAAGAAACACTTAGCGTCCTCCAAACAGTGAGAACAAACACTTAAAGGGCACTGGTGTGAAGGTGTGCCACCTCATCAGTCTGCCCATTCCTAACCTACGACCACTGGTGAAGGAAGTAGAGTAAGCCATCCTTCTTGAGCATCCCTCTCCCTGGGCCCCAGGAGGAAAATGGTCAAGCATGTTTCTGGAAAAAAAGAAGAAGGTACTTTGAATTCACTCTTGTAATCAAAGGATGCATGACACCTGAAGAATAACTGTACCCCAAAATGTTGGGACAAGAGAAGCATGGACTTGGACTGCGAGGACTGAGAAACCCCACTCAGTATGACCTCAGCCTGTCAGAGTATACGGGAGAACAAGGCAAGAAGAAAGAGGCTGACCTACCAGAAACAGGGCCACCGCAGTGCCCAGGATGAAGCCCGCGATCACGTCTGAGCAGTGGTTCCGGTACTCTGAAACCCGGTTGAGGCCCGTCAGGAAAGCTGTGCAGAGGGTCCCGAGGCACAGCACTGGCTTGGCCAGTCGACTGCTCTTCGTCTTGATTGTGCTTGTGATGTACATCTAGAGTGGGACAGAAAGCAAGGAGTGACAGAAACCAGACAGCCTCTCTGTACTGGTTCATGCTCGGGTATGCAAGGCCACACCCCAGCACACAAGCAGGGGCCACGCGGGAGCAGCCACAGTTACCACTTTCCCTGAACAGCTTCACTAGCGCTCCTTGGTAGACAGTGTAGGTAGGAAGCTAGTGCTGCAATGACAACGAAGGGGGGACCTTAACCCGCCTTTGTATTGGAGTGGACATGTGGACGGCAGTTATATTGGCATAAGGAATGGCTGCAGAATAACGACAAGAGTCAGAACATGCAGTTTAAATGCAAGGAATCAGAATTATTTGAGGGTATTCATAATCTCAGATAAGAACTCCAACATCAACTACGACCTCTATGAGAATGAATTTTATGGTGGAGACCAGGTAGGTGAGTGACTGTATATTTTACTCTTTGTGTCCCACACGGTCCAGGCTGCTTCTGTACATTTTCAGGCAACAAAAGAGTTAACTGACTAGCTGATGGAGTCAATTAGAGCTGTCCAACCACCATCACATAAACAGGCTTCAGTTGTGACCAGAAGTTGATTCCCACATTTCTTGGAATAACTCTGATCAGCTCCATCCCCTCACTTACTCCAGTGTTTCAAAACGTTAAATTTTTCTATGTGTGTCACAAGTTACTAAAAGTGGGAAGATCTGAGCCAAGTAGAGAATGATGCAATTGGTGGCACTTGAGATGTAGCCTGTTATGTCACTGTGAGAAGATGCAGAAGACAGGTTTCAAACACTCAGTTATCAAATGTGTCCCTAGAGGTCTAGCATTAGGAAGGTTTGTGCCTCTTTCAAATGAGTTGTTAGATCACCTTTGGCAATGGCCACAAGACACCAGTAGAGGGCATGCTTGATGCACCCTTTCTTAACAAATGTGATGAGTTTAATGTCACTAAAAAAGTGCCAATATTTAAATTATTCTATAATATGTGTGTATGGCTGGAGCACATGTAAGTTTAGACAGATGTGTTTTGCAATGTTACCATGGAAATTGTTAATTTCTTAGATGTTTCAATACTGCTGTGAATATCACAATCAGGAGTCTCTTTAATTCTTTGCAAATGTCCTATAAAATTGGTTAGTGTTATATGGATGTATGGAAATGTCACAATGAAACCCATTAATTGGGACAATCAATATGCACTAGTAGTTAAATAAAAAAACCTGTGCTTATATCAAAGTGAAATAAATTATAGTATACTATTACAATAATCTGAGATGGGGAAATGTTACTTCAAATCTTTGTATTTTTAATATAGTTTCTTATGCTCCTACATTGTTTTCTAATTATATCCTTTATAAATCTTTCCTATAAGAATACGAGCTATTAAAAGCATGGAACTATGATTAATTCATAGTAGTCACAGTATTAACTAGTACCTAAGAAATCATTGTTAAGTAATTTTTTTGTCTCTTTTAATTGACACATAATAATTGAACTTTATGGGGTACAATGTGATATTTCAATACATGTGCACACTCTATAATGATCAAATCTGGGTAATTAGCATATCAATAACTCTTGAGTAATTTCCAAAAACACTTAACACACAACAGACTCAAAAGATGTTTGTACAAGTGGAATCCTGTATTGGGGTTTCTGATTATAGTCCATTTGTGAGGCATGGTTTGGATGGAATTATCTGAATCCTTGAAAACACATGCTACCACAACACATATTTGATGTATGCTATATTTGCTTCTTAATTTTTCTGCGAAGTTTGTCTCATTTGAAGATGAGACAGTAGTTTAAGATTTATTTTTATAATGGCATTATCAAAATAAATTTTATATGACAGTGATTTGATTCTGATGTGAATATAAGAAAAGGTGCAAGAGTAAACTGCTTTTCACAACTTTGGTTCTAGATAATCTAGGACAAATTGATCCTCAGAAAACTGGAAAATACATTGAATGCATCAGAAGGATTGCTTAAAAATAATGGCATAGATTTCCCCTGTCCCCTTGGTAAATCGAAGAAGTCTAACCAAGCAACAATTGATCTGTTTTATAAAACCAAGGCTTCTATATTATTTGTGTTCATGTTTCCTCACTGTGGGGGACAGTTGAAGTCATTTTTCAACTGTATTCATTAAAGAGTAGATCTAAAAGGCTAACTGAGAGATTTATATTGGGGAGTTGGTGGTTAGAAAATTGGTCTTGTAGATGAGACCCTATCAATGGGACACAAAGACACTATCTGCTCCAGGCTGTATGAAAGAGAATTCTCACCGCATGGACCAGAGCTATAGTCAATCACCTCCTTCTCCACTCTGGGGTGGTAGTAGAAACACTATTCCCTAAGAGGCAGAATGTGCTTTCTGTAGCTACTCGATAGGGGGATGGGCCCAAGGCACACCAGAATGGCTGGGAACAATGGAAGTTTGAAAAGGGTCTTTCCCCTGCCTTCTCCCACCCAGTCTTTCACTGAGAACCACTAGATGAGTCACATCCTGAATACAAGCTGAGATAAGGGAAAGCAGTGTTTTGGCCAACAGTCATCCTTCTACTGGCAAATGCACGGGGTCCCTATCAGTGACCTTATGATATCAGCCATGTGCACCTTTGAGTTGATCCCTGTACTAGTGGGTGCTGGGTTCTAGGAAGCACAGGTTTGAGAAAGGTGAAATGAGGTCATTTCCAACATAGATATAGTTTAAAAGTAGGAAAAATAAGAGAAACCTATTGTTTTATCTTTGAAAAGCAAAAAAACTTAAAGAGGATATTATACCCGTGTGGGGCAGTCAAAGGTGGTGTGATCTGGGGAGCTGTGAGAAGTGAACTTTTGAGTGTTGGGGTTCTTCTAGGATCACCCATCTCTCCTAGTGAGAGTAAGAATGTCAGAAGAAGCAGAGGGGTGCTTGGTTTGCACACTGGTAGGGCAGCCATTCTCTTATGGGCACACCTGACGATCTGTAGGCAGGCCTGAGAAGCGTGCTGTTCTGGAACCAACCAAAGCCCTAGCAGAGTGATGTGATGGGTGGTGACAGTGTCCTAGGCCATGTGCCAGGAGCCTGGGTCCCAGCTCTGCGTGTTCTTGGCTCTTTTCTGAGTCCCAGTTGCTGCATCTGCCAAATGGGAGGCTATAACTAGGGGATCATCAACATTTCTTTCCAGAACTAATATCCTCTAGGAAGTCAGAATGTTCTATTGGGATGTTAGGAGTGGGCTTAGATTCGGGGGTCTGTATGATATCCTGTATTGTATGATGTTGATATGAAAGCAACATGTAAAGATCTTTAGACGGTCACTACAGGTGACAGTGATAAAAGGATGGGGGTAGGGAAGTCAGAGAGACACATCGCAGCAAAAACCCAACTTGGGGGAGACGGTAACACTTGCACACTCACCGTGGCGTATAAGGCGGAGTAAATGCTCAGAGCGGCATGTTTGGAAGGAAAGGATCTCCGAGCCTTTTCTATTACTTCCAGGTCCCCCGTACAAATGTTCCCATTGTTTATGAACTGGTGGTGCACCCCGCAGTCTGTACTGGTGTAGTTCGGCTTGCACACTGTCAGGAAGTATGGTGTTAGGTGCCCAGTGACCACTTGTCCGGCGTTTACAAAAATGTCAGTAGCAAAAAGTCCAAATGCAAACACACCTATAAGGAGATTTAAAAGAATTAAGAATGGCAGCATCTGCTGTTGGTTTTTTTTTTTTTTTTTTTTTTGCCTCTGAGAGGAGACAGCGGTGAGAATCCATGAATCCATGATGACCTGTCAAAAAACTCCTAAGAACTCTCAGAATCAAGCTGTTCCCTCACCTTCATCTTTCCAGGGGCTGCTGCCTGCTTCCCAAGTTACCATTTCTTCCAAATCGAGGCAGACAATCTACTGTTATCATTTTATTGTTTTGTACAAGTAATCTAGAATCATCAGCATCTAACAGAATTCAAATTCTGGAGTCTCACAGACCTGGGCTCCTGTGCCACTTTGGGTGACCCATTCAAAATAAGTGGTTTACCTTCTTTGAACCCTGACATCCTTGGTTGCAAAGTGGAGGAGGTAAGTTTGGCAAGACAAAGAAAAATACATATAAAACACCCAGTAGAGTATACAGTTTTAAGTAGTTACTGAATACCAGTTCTCTACCTATAGAAAATATATTCTTCTTGGCCTTATTTGGAAATGCAAATACTTCTAAAGAGGGGCTATCTATAGTATCATGGCAGTTGAGAGCAAATGAAGGTTTTTAGGGAACAGTCCTTAAAAACAGAAAATATTATTTTGAAACCTCAATTGAATGGGATGTTTTATTTGATGCTGGAAATAGGAAATGAGACTACAGGAGGGGTATTGTTGACTGTATTAGTTTCTTATTGCTGCTGTAACAAATTCCCAAAACTGTGTTGCTTACAGCAACACAAATGTATTCTCATCAAGGTCTAGAAGTTAGAAGTCTAAAATAGGTTTTCACCAAGCTAAACTCAAGGTGTTGGCAGGGCTGTGCTCCTTTTGAAAGTTCCAGGGTAGAATTCATTCCTTGTCCAGTTTTACTTTTCTGGCTATTTCCCTTCCTCATTTTATGGGATCCTTCCAGCATTCACATCATTTCAACTTCTACTTCCATTGCCACATCTCCTTCTCTGACTCTGTCTCTCCTGCCAGTCTCTTACAAGGTCCCTCATGATTAAATTTGGCCCATCTGGATAATCCAGGATACTCTCTCCATCTCAAATTCTGTAATCACACCTGCAAATTCTCCATTGTCATGTAAGGTAGCATATTCACAGAGGGGCGATATTCTGACTTGTTAGGCTTGAGAACCTTGTGGATAGGCAGTACTTCCTAGATTTTTATCTATTCTCTGGTAAATTCCACAGGATTATTCTCAACAAGTTTGAACATGAATAAACAGATTCTTTTTTATTCAATTTAAATTTGTTTTTAACTGACACATAGAAGCAAAAATTGTATGTGTTTACGGGGTTCTGCGTGATATTTTGATACATGTGTATGCTGTATAATGTTTAAATCAAGTCAAACATTTCAGTCTCCTCAAACATTTATCATTTCTTTATAGTAAAAACATCAAAGCTCTCTACTTCTAGCCTGTTGAAGTTCATTATGTTATTTTTTAAATCTTTTTTATTTGTTTTAATCTGTTATACATGACAGCATAATGCATTTATACATTTTGTTAAATCATACATAAATGGAGTATAATCTCTCATTTTTCTGATTATACATATTGTAGGGTCACATCAGTCATGCAGTCATATACATACATGAGGTGATAATGTCTGTTTCACCCTACTATTCTTCCTACCCCATACCCCTTCCCCTCCCTTCACTCCCCTCTACCTAATATAAAGTCACTATTCTTCCCTCTCCCTCTTCCCACCTTATTGTGAATTATCATCCACATATCAGAGAAAACATTTGGCCTTTGGTTTTTTGGGTTTGGCTGATTTCACTTAGTACGATGTTCTCTAGCTCCATCCATTTACCATTATTGTTTTTCATAGTGTGATAGCACACCCAAACTTCTCACTCCCATAACTATAACTTGACATCTATTAATCACCCTCTTTCCATCCCTCCCTTGCCCCAGTTCTTACCTTCTTTTGTCAATCACTATTCTACTCCCAACTTCTATAATATAGATATATTTTAAATTCTACATATGAATGAGATCATGCAGTTCTTGTCTGTGTGCTGGCTTATTTCAATTAACAAAATGATCTCCAGGTTCATCCACATTTTCATAAATGACAGGATTTAATTCCTTTTTTATGACTGAACAGTATCCCACAATGTATCTATACCACATATTCTTTATCCATTCTTCGGTTGATGTACACTTAGGTTGTTTCCATTTCTTGACCATTGTGAATAGTGGTAAAATGACATGGGCATGCAGATGTGTCTTTGACATGCTACTTTCCTTTTCTTTGGACATATATACCAAAAGTAGGATTGCTGGTAAGGAAACTTTTTACTGATTTACATAATGGTGGCTCTAAATCACATTCCCACCAACAATGGGCAGAGGTTCCCTTCTCCCTATGTCCTTACTAGCACTTGTCTTTCTTTCTCTTTCTTTCTTTCTTTCTTTCTTTCTTTCTTTCTTTCTTTCTTTCTTTCTTTCTTTCTTTCTTTCTTTCTTTCTTTCCTTCTTCTCTTTTTGCTAATAGCCATTCTTACTGAGGTGCGGTGATATCTCACTGTGGTTCTGATTTGCTTTTCTCTGATGATTAGTGATGTTCAGCATCTCTTCATATACTTGTTGGTTTTTTTGTATGTGTAAGAGAATTCTTTATAGGAAACTTTGCTGTGAATCATTTCCAAGTCTGTTCAAAGCATCTCTAGATTGTCTATTTTATATTTATATTTTTATATAATTTTCAATATATTTTATATTGTCTATTTTTATAAAGTCTGAAGACAATGTTCCAAATGCAGCTCAACTTGACAAAGTGTGAGAGATAGTGTTAACCCTTGTGTCAAGGGTCTGCCAGTTTCAATTAAATTTCTACCCCGTTTTGACTTCCATAGTGAATGTCCTGAATCTGCAAATTGTGCTGATTTCAGCACCAAAAAGTTAATCTATTATATCAGAAGTGAAGAACAATTTGGCTGAAATCTTCATCTGATTTTCATTTTGATCTATATTGATTGCTATAATTTTCCTTTTTGTGGCTTTGCCAGTAATGTGCTTTATCACAATGAGAACTGGCTCTTAATAGCTTCATCTGGCTCACACTCGCAGGGTCTGATCTCTGAGGGCAGGAACTCATTGATCATGCATGGCAGTTTTCACCCCTAGGTTCTAGAAGTTTGAATCATTGGAAACTTTTTTAAATTTCCAAGCAAGATTATCAAATACCAGGTCTCTGGCTTTTTCAAGGGGCAATAAGTCTGTCTAGACATGCTTTTCCAGGAAATGAGGATAATTTATGATTTGAGAAAGGGAAGGTGACAGCATTTTCCTCCGGCATCTTATTTGTCAGAAGTGCCTCCAATTAGGGCAGGTTTGTTCTTTCTGAGATAGAGTATTTCTGGGCTCCTCAAATCAGCATATGAACTGTCAGTTCTATGGTCACAGTGATTCTGTGACTGTCAGTTCTGCACGTCATTGTCCTGTGTATTGTTGATGAGATTGCTTCCCCTTCTTTTCTCTGTGGCCTCTGGTAGATTAAGTCTGCTTCTCCTGATGGCTTAACGACATCTGCTTTCCTAACATTCTGGTGCATTTGATCTGTCCTTAGATTGAGATTGTGTCAGCCTGGGGACCCCGGTGCCTGGCTCAGGCCACACCAACCACAGGTGGTAAGACCTGCCGTGGTGATTTACAGACAGCATGAAGTCACACAGGGCTTTTGTCAAGGAACTTAAGCCATCCTTCTGCTACTTTACCCTGACTTGTGTGTATTTTTACAAGCCTCAGAAGCTAAAAATAGCTCTTTTTGTCCTTAGAGTCTGGTGAAATGCCATTTATGTTCTCCTATATTGCAAGGTATGATTTGAAGGAGATGTTATAAAAATACCTGTGTATCCTATTTTGATATCCAAAATTGAGATCATATTTTTGAAATTTGAATGCACTTTCAATCCTTTTACCCACCCCCACCCCACTATGGCTCTATTCCATCAGTAATGTCCTTGCTTCAGGAGAGCTGATTGCATTTCAGAATGGATTTCTGAATTTAATTATAGCAGACAAAAAAGTCTAAAAGTAAAGCAGTTTTGATTTGCCAGAGCCATGTTCTCATGACATTTATTGGTGCTTTGCTTGCTCTGAACACCGAAAGCTTGGCTTGGAAGATGAAGAATCATGGCGTGGAGGCTGAAACACCTGAATTTCTAAAAATCAACCACAGAGCAGCAGAGGATGTGAATACAGAGAGGATGTCACATGAGGTGGAGAACCTGGCCAGATCGTGCTGAAGGAGTGAAGGGACACAGCCATGCTCCCTGCCTTATGCTGTCATTGAGCCTCAGGGGTGGGGTGATAGAAATCTCCAGAATGATATTTTGGAAATGCAGATGAAGGATGGCCTGCACCTCCCAGGATACTGCTAAAGAGCCCTGCCAATGTCTTAGATTTAAGTTTCACATTCAGCTTGGCATCAGGGCAACAGGGTGACTGCATTAGGAACAGCTAAAGTAGGTCAGATGGGTTGAGAAGGGGCCTGCAATTAGGACAAAGAGATTGGCATTTGCTGGTGACACCTGCACGCCCTGCCATGGTGACAGGGATCATCTGAGGAAACCAGAGCATGCCTCTTCCTTGTGGCCTGAAAGAACTGAACTGACGTGTGCTTGGCAAGCCAGAGGATGAAGACAGAGGAAGGTGTTCAAAAGTCCCTCATGTTTTGGTCTAGGGCTGTACCTGGACTCCATCTGATTTCAGTTAGGATGAATTTAGACAAGGTAGGACCTTTGATCACTAGCAGGTTAGAACATGAAGTGAAACTCTGTGACCTGGTTCTTGCTATGAAATCAGCACAGGGCTCAAGCTCTGGTACCAAAAGAATGAGATAGAAATAGTGACATATTCTGGCAACACGTGTGATGAGGATCTTCAAAGCCACAGATCACTGGTCTGCTGGCAAAAGATAACAGGGCTCATGCCAGGATGCTTTCAGACCTGGACGAGGTATGTAACTAGATGCAGGTGCCAAAAGGACTCTTGCTCTCTGCTCAGCTTCCTGAGGAAGCCCAGACCCAGGTACAGAGTGATAGTCAGCAGGGAGGGACTGCATTCCTTCTCACCTCAAGGATCCTGTGACCTTAGACAGAACCTCCAAACTAAAGACCAAATGCTCTGTGCTAAATTATAAATGTGTAATTTTTCAGTTAAAATTGCTCTTTGCTGACAGCCTCTGATGGATCATCTCTCAATTGTTCACTAAAATATACATGACGACAGCAATAAAAAATGGAAACTCATAACAAAATTCAGAACCAGAACTGATGCCAACATGCAGGGAGAATCAGTGAGGGGTTTTCACAAGAACCTACATATGGAGTAGGTTAAATCTCGCCATCTCTCTCCCTGTCTCTCCTCCTATCTCTCTGTGTCTCTCTTTCTTACTTTGTCACACACACTCACATACAAAGAGTTTTATGTTGTAGAAAACTCAAGTTTCTCAGAAGACAAGGACCACAGGAGAAAATTTAGAGAGAAGTTTCTTTTCTCCCCTACTGTCTGACCCAGACTCAGATCCAGGGATTCAATTGCTCAGAAAATAAGGCAGTCATCTCTTCATCAGATGAGTTCTACTCTTTGAATTTACCTGTGGATTGTCCCCTCTTCTCCCTAATTTTTCTAAGTGTATTTAGAGACAACAAGTAGGTGGGAAGTGACGGGGACTTAAGCAATGGCACCTTGTATCTGAGAGGAAGAGACTCGCATCCATTGATACAGAGCACTGGAAACAGGGTTAGGGCAGGAGGAGAAGCAGTTCTCTGGGGCAGAGGAGCTCCAGTGGCCTGTTAGCTCCATGCACCACAACCTGCTCTCAAACTGCAGCTCTGGAGATGAATCCCACTTCTTGTGGTGAACACTGAATGTGTGCAGTGTATAGGGAAAACAGGCACATATTGGATGGTGTTATGGCTTAGATATGAGGTGTCCCCCCAAAACTCTTGGGTAAGACAAAGCAAGAAAGTTTAGAGGTAAAATGATTGGGTTATAAGGCCTTAACCTAATCAGTGCATTAATTACATGGATTAACTGGGTGGTAGCTGTAGCCAGGTAGGGTGTGGTTGGAGCAGGTAGGTCATTGGGAGCATGCCACTGGGGTATATATTTTGTTCCTAGTGAGAGGAACACTTTCTCTGCTTCTGGATCAACATGTCCTGACTGCCTTCCTCCACCATACCCTCTGCCTCAATGTTCTGCCTCACCTTGGGTCTGGAGCCATCTATGAACTGAGATCTCTGAATCCATGAGAATCAAAATAATTGTTCTTGACAGGTTTTTGGTCATAGCAAAAAAACAAACAAACAAAAAAAACAAAACAAATAAAACTGACTAAAGCACATGGGGTCTTGGAAAAAATACTTCTACAATATCATTATACTTACCTTTTGTATTCCTTGTTTTAGTCAGCATTTACATTGGTATGCTTATCCAATAATGTCCATTTCTCCCATTAAAATTATAGAATATTCAAGCTCTATATGAGCAGGGAACATCTTTATTTTTGCATCAAGCTTGGCACAAACTAAACATTCTCATAATTAGACTTGGCACATAGTGATCATTTAATAGGTAATTATGAGATCAAAAAATGAAGAAACTTCAGAGAAGACTAATAAGTGAAGAGAATAAATGAGCATAAGTGCTTATCCATATTTTCTAACTCATGTTGGTGTCTCATATCTGAGTCTATGGAACATAAGGTGGCTATCAAGCCAATGAACATGTAAGTTGCAGTGACCGTGTCTCTTTCTTATGAACTTCATGAAATCCAGCTCAGTGCTGGACACTTAGAAAGCAAAGAAAAGAATTGAAAACCGGAATTTTAGAAATGTTTCATGAATTGGAAAACTTGTAAATTACAATTTGGAAATCAAAGCCTTCTCCACTTTCAATGTAGGAAGGATGAAAAAAAAAAAGAACCTTAAATCCTTAAATTGGAGTATGAAGATCCACACTAGACATAGTAAAAACTACTTGTTAGAAACATTTGTGAAGCACAAAGAATCTGGAAGGCTCTTTGTGAACCTGGTGAACCTGGGACTTGGTGAACCTGGGAAACACAGGTACGGTTTTATTTAGGCATTCACATATTAGAGAGAAGTGTCCTATTTCTGATTCTGAGAAGTTGCCAGTGTTGTCATTTTAGATATTAGCACATGGGCACATAAAAATATAGCTCCTATACATTTTCATGTGGAGAAACCTACATGGAACTTTTCAAAGAGAAAAAGGATAGTGAAAAAGACTTACAGTCCTCTGGGTTAAGTTGGTAAGAGCAACCTCTGCATCTTTGTCTTTCAAAAGGGACATTTCCACCTTGGTATGTCTCAACTGCTCCACCAGCAGCTCCTCGGTCTGAACTGCCCCTTGGGCCACCCCTGCCTGCCCTGACCCTTCTCCAACATAAGTATGCTCTCAGCCTCTTATCAAGAATTGTTAAAAGAGGAGCATTCTTTTGTTTCTATATACTAAAATGGTGGAAAGGAAGATAATTAAAGAACTATGTGATATTGAAAATGTTTGAACATTCTCTTATTTTAAGAAGTTAGCTATTAGGGCTGGGGGTGTAGCTCAGTGGTAGAACTCATGCCTAAGCAAGTGTGAGGCCCTGGGTTCCATCTGAGCATCATTTAAAAAAAAAGAAAAGAAAAAGTTAACCAGCTTTAATTTTTTTTTCTTTCTTTTTTTTTTTGTGATAGTTTTTCTACCATGATGCTCACAAAACAAAGGCAATTATCCTCGAATCAATTTCTGGCTTTTGTTTTGGTGGGGAAAAGGATGGAAAATCTTACTACATATAAAAACATGCAAGGAAATGCACTGATTTTCCAGCAGTTTTCAAGAGTGACTGGGAACCCCTCAGGAATTCCTGTGTTCTGTTTTCTCAAACTACAGTGGGGCTCAGCCACTAGCTCTTAATTCTAGATGAATTTCTTCCATCAAATCACCATTGCAAGGGTACAAAGAAATGGATACATTTTTTGTTCTTTTGCTCTTCCTTTTACTACATTGAAACCCCCAGTGGAGAAACATGTTTAGTTAATTTGCTCATTTATTAATTAAGTTATTTGTGTTTTTTTCTTTTTTTTTTTTTTTAATTTATTTATTTTTTTTACGTTTACATAGGGTAATGATGTTTATTATATTTTTCCCCTCCCCCCCCACCCCTCCCACCCCTCCCACCCTTCTTTTCCCTCTACACAGTCCTTCTTTCCTTCATTCTTACTGCTCTCCTTAGCCTAACTCTAAACCTAACCCTAAACCTAATGCTAGCCCCTCCCACCCCCCATTATATGTCCTCATCCGCTTATCAGCGAGATCATTTGTCCTTTAGTTTTTTGAGATTGGCTTATCTCACTTAGCATGATATTCTCCAATTTCGACCATTTGCCTACAAATGCCATAATTTTATCATTCTTCATTGCGGAGTAATATTCCATTGTATAAATATGCCACAGTTTCTTTATCCATTCATCAACTGAAGGGCATCTAGGTTGGTTCCACAATCTGGCTATGGTGAATTGAGCAGCAATGAACATTGATGTGGCTGTATCTCTGTAGTATGCTGATTTTAAGTCCTTTGGGTATAGGCCAAGGAGTGGGATAGCTGGGTCAAATGGTGTTTCCATTCCAAGCTTTCTGAGGAATCTCCACACTGCTTTCCAGAGTGGTTGCACTAATTTGCAACCCCACCAGCAATGTATGAGTGTTCCTTTTTCACCACATCCTCGCCAACACCTTTTGTTGCTTGTATTCTTGATAATCGCCATTCTAATTGGGGTGAGATGAAATCTTAGGGTGGTTTTGATTTGCATTTCCCTTATTACTAGGGATGTTGAACATTTTTTCATGTATCTGGTGATTACTTGTACATCTTCTTCTGTGAAGTGTCTGTTCATTTCCTTAGCCCATTTGTCAATTGGATTATTTGTATTCTTCGTGTAGAGTTTTTTGAGTTCTTTATAGATTCTGGAAATTAGCGCTCTATCTGAGGTATGGTTGGCAAAGATATTCTCCCACTCTGTAGGCTCTCTCTTCACATTTCTGATTATTTGTGTTTTTTCTTAAGCGTTAGGTTTTTTGAGTTCTTTATATAGTCTGGACATTAATTCCCTATCAGAAGAGTAGCTAGCAAATATTTTTCTCCCATCCTGTAAGCTCTCTCTTCACACTCTTGTCTCCTTGCTGTGTGGAAACTTTCAAATTTATTGCCATCCCACTTATCGATTCTTGGCTTTATTTCTTGAGCTTTAGGAGTTTTATTTAGGAAGTCAGTGTCTGTGTCAATATATTACAGTGCTGAACTTATTTTTTTCTTCTAGCAGTTGAAGTATTTCTGGTCTAATTCCTAGGTCTTTGATTCACTTTGAATGGACTTTTGTACAAAGTGAGAGCTAGAGATCTAGTTTCATTCTTCTACATATGGATATTCAGTTTTCTTAGCACCATTTGTTAAAAAGGCTATCTTTCCTCCTAGGTATATTTTTGGCACCTTTGTCAAGGATCGGATGACTGCATATAGATTTGTCTCTGTGTCTTATATTCCAAATGGTCAACAAATATATGAAAACATGTTCAACTTCCTAAGAAATCAGGGAAATGCATATCAAAACTACAATAAGATTTCATATCATTCCAGTGAGAATACAATCATCAAGAATGCAAATAACAATAATGGCTGGTGAGGACATGGGGGAAAAGGTACACTCATACGTTGGTGAGATTGAAAATTAACACAACCATTTTGGAAAGCTGTACAGAGATTCTTCAAAAAGACTAGAAATAGAACCATCGTAGGACCCAGCTATCCTACTTCTTAGCATTTATCCAAAAGTACTAAAATCAACATACTTCAGTGATACATGCATCAATATTCATAGCTATACAATTCATGATAGCTAAACTGTGGAACCAGCCTAAGTGCCTATCAATAGACAAATGGATAGAAAAAATGCGGTATAACTGAATGTGGTGGTGCACACCTAAAATCCTAGCAATGCTGGAGGCTGTGATGGGAGGGTCACTAGTTTGAGGCCAGTCTTAGCAATTTAGTGTGACTGTCTCAAAATTAAAAAAAAAAAATATATATATACATACATATATATATATATATATATATATACATACATATATATATATATATGTATAAAGGTCTGGAAATGTCGTTCAGTGGTAAAGTACCCTGTGTTCAATTCTTAGTATGGGGTGTGGGTAGAGAAAACAGAAAAGAAAAATGAAAATGTGCTATATATACACACAGTGGAGTTTCAATTAGTCATAAAGAAGAATGAAATGATGTCATTTGCTGGTAAATGAATGGAACTGGAGACCATAAACTAAATGAAACAAGTCAGACTCAGAAAGTCAAGAGTAAGATGTTTCCTCTCATATAAGACACTAAAGAGAAATAAGGAATAAAAAGTGTATCTCACACAGAACAGTAGAAGGGGACTAATGGGGAGGAAGGGGAAACTGAAATGAAATTGATCAAATTATGCTATCTGCATGCATGAATATATCACAATGAATTCCACTTTTACGTATAATTATAATGTGCCAATTTAAAAACAAATAAATAGAAGGAAGACCAGTAGGGTAGAGGAAGGGGATCTGGAGGAGGGAAAAGGGAAATACTAGGGATTGAAATGGAACAAATTATGTTGTGTGAATCTATGAATATGTCACAATGAACTCCACTATTCTGTATGACTGTAATGTACTAATAAAAACATTTAAAAAAACCCATGGGAACATCTTAATGGAGAAATTCATCAGGCTTTTGCCTATGTGTTCTCAATTCAGTAATGACAACCGAGAAGAGGAAAGATGGTGACATGTTTCCATTTTAGCATGTTTTATTCATACTGGAAGTTTTCTAATGAAGATCGTTTTCGACATTTTTTATTGGTACATTATAGTTGCACATGTTGATGGGATTTCTTTTTACATATATGTACATGCACACAATATAACGATATAATTTGGCCAATATCACTCACCAGCACTTCCCCCTCCATACCCACCTTCCATACCTTGGTCCTTTTGGTTTTTAGGAGATCCACCCCAACCTTTGTTTTACTTTTTCCTCCTTAGCTTCCACATACGAGAGAAACATGCAACCCTTAACCATCTGAGTTTCATTTATTTCAGTTAACAGGATGGTCTCTACTTCCATCCCTAATGAGAAAATTCTTCTACAGTTGCCATGTTCATCTCATTTCCTTGTAAGGACATACTGAGCTGATGAGATATCTAAATTAGACTGTTATGGGCACTAGGTGATCATCTTTTTTAAAAATATATTTTTAGATGTTGATGGTCCTTTATTTTATTCATTTATTTTTATGTGGTGCTGAGAATCAAACCCAGTGCCTCACACATGCTAGGCAAGCTCCCTACCACTGAGCCACAACCCCAGCCCTAGGTGATCATCCTTATCACAAAGGTTAACAATGGTAGCTGTGCTTAGTATGTACTAGATATTCTTCTAAGTGCCTTGCATTATCAGTTCACCCAATCTGCACCACAACTCCAAGAGATAGACACTACTATTTCCATATTGCACAGATAAGGAAACTGAGATCCAGAGAGGTCAATTGGCCAAAATCACTCCTGTAGTAAGTAGAAGGTTAAAAAGGCTCTACAGTCAATACTCTTAACTGTCTTGTTTCACTTACTATAATGATCTCTAGTTCCATCCATTTTACTGCACATAACAGGATTTCACTCTTTGTGGTGGAATAATATTCCATCATACATATAGATATCACATTTTCTTCATCTGCAGGCACACTTAGGCTGATTTCATGTCTCAGCTATTGTGAATACTGCCACCCTGAACATGGGCAGGCAGGTATCTCTTCGGTATGCTGATTTCATTTCCTTTGAAGATATTCACATGTGTGTACCTGCATGCAGCATGCACACACACAAACACAAACATTATAGTTTGGATCTGGAATGTCCCACAAAAGCTCATGTGTTGAAAGCATGGTTCCCAAGGCAACAGGGTTCAGAGGAGGAGCTTTTAGGCAATGATTGGTTCACCAGGGTTTTAACATCATTGGTGGATTAATCCACTTAACGAATTAATTCATTGAGGCACAATGGACTACTGGGAGGCAGTCCCTCGTTGGAGGAAGTAGGTCATTAGGGGCATCCCCTGGAAGAGTTTATCTTGTCCGTGGCCGCTTTCCCCCATCTTTTCTGGCTGTCATGAGCTGAGCAGCTTTCCTTCACCATGCCTTTCCACCATGATGTTTCTGCTTTGGAGCCAGCTGACCATGGATTAAACCTCTGAAACCATAAGCCAAAATAAATATTTCCTCTTTTAAGTTGTTCTTGTCAGATATTTTGGTCACACTGATGAGTAGATAACCCAATCCAGAAGTGGGATAGCTGGGTCATATGGTAGATATATTTTTAGTTTTTTGAGGAAACACCATACTGTTCTCCATAATGGCTGCACTACTTAACATTCCCACCAACAGGGAAAAGAGTCCCTTTTTCTCCACATAATATTTGTTTTTGTTTGTTTGTTTGTTTTCCCAGCAGGTGTGGGGTGTACTGGGGATTTAACTCAGGGGCACTTAACCACTGAGTCACATCCCCAGCCCTTTTTTGTATTTTATTTAAAGACAGGGTCTCACTGGGTTGCTTAATATTTTGCTAAGTTGTTCAGGCTGGCTTTGAACTTGAGTTCTTCCTGCCTCAGCCTCCTGAGTCACTGGGATTACAGGCCTGAAACACTGTGCCTGGCTTGTTAGTTGTTTTTTTGATAACAGACATTGTAACTAGGTTTTGATTTGCATTTCTCTGATGGCTAATGATACTGACCACTTTTCCATATGTTTGTTGGCTATTTGTTTCCTTCTTTTGAGAAGTGTCCATTTGGGTTAAACTTGGTTACTAGTTTTGTTTGTTTTTTTCCTCCTATATTCTGGATATTAACTCTCTATCAGATAAATAATTGGCAAGTAGTTTCTCCCTTTCTACTGGCTGTCTCTTCACCGTTTACTGTTTCCTTTGCTAGGAAGCAGGTTTTTAGTTTGACATAATCCCATTTGTCAAGTATTGTTTTTGTTTTCCATGCTTTTGGGGTCCTGTTCAGAAAATCATTGCTGCTACTAGTGTCTTGAAGTGTTTTCTTCTAGTGGTTCCAAGTCTTACATTTAGGTCTTAGATTTATTTTGAGTTGCTTTTTTTGTACAGGGTGAGAAATAGGTTTCAATTTTCTACATGTGGAATTTTCTCTGGTTTCCTCAGCATCATTTATTGAAGAGGCTGTCCTTTTGCCAACAAAAGTTTTTGGTGACTTTGTTGAGAATTAGTTGATTGTGAATATGTGGGTTTATTTCTGGGATTTTTATTCTGTTTCATTGGTTTGTTTTTATACTAATATGATGCTAATTTTGTTACTATAGCTTGTATTATGTCTTGAAATCAGGAATTGTAACATCTCCAGCTTTGTTCAATTTGTTCAAAGTTGTTTTGGCTATTTGGGGTCTTTTGTACTTTCTTTTTTTATTTTCTTTTTTAATTTTTTTTTATTGTAAACAAATAGGATACATGTTGTTTCTCTGTCTGTACATGGCGTAAAGGCATACCATTTGTGTAATCATAAATTTACATAGGGTAATGTTTGATTCATTCTGCCATTTTTTCCCTTCCCCCCCACCCCTCCCACCCCTCCCCTCCCTCTATACAGTCCTTCCTTCCTCCATTCCTGCCCCCCTCCCTAAACCCAACTCCAACCCCAACACTAACCCTTCCCACGCCCCATTATGTGTCATCATCCACTTATTAGCGATATCATTCTTCCTTTGGTTTTTTGAGATTGGCTTATCTCACTTAGCATGATATTCTCCAGTTTCATCCATTTGCCTGCAAATGCCATAATTTTATCATTCTTTATGGCTGAGTAATGTTCCATTGTATATATATACCACATTTTCTTTATCCATTCATCAATTGAAGGACATCTAGGTTGGTTCCACAATCTGGCTATTGTGAACTGAGCAGCTATGAACATTGATGTGGCTGTATCTCTGTAATATGCTGATTTTAAGTCCTTTGGGTATAGGCCAAGGAGTGGGATAGCTGGGTCAAATGGTGGTTCCATTCCAAGTTTTCTAAGGAATCTCCACACTGCTTTCCAGAGTGGCTGCACTAATTTGCAGCCCCACCAGCAATGTATGAGTGTACCTTTCTCCCCACATCCTCGCCAACACCTGTTGTTGCTTGTATTCTTGAAAATCGCCATTCTAATTGGGGTGAGATGGAATCTTAGGGTGGTTTTGATTTGCATTTCTCTTATTACTAGAGATGTTGAACATTTTTTCCATATGTTTGTTGATTGCTTGTATATCTTCTTCTGTGAAGTGTCTATTCATTTCTTTAGCCCATTTGTCAATTGGATTATTTACATTCTTGGTGTAGAGTTTTTTGAGTTCTTTATAGATTCTGGAGATTAGCGCTCTATCTGAAGTATGATTGGCAAAGATTTTCTCCCACTCTGTAGGCTCTTTCTTCGCATTGCTGATAGTTTCCTTTGCTGAGAGAAAGCTTTTTAGTTTGAATCTATCCCAGTTATTAATTCTTGCTTTTATTTCTTGTGCTATGGGAGTCCTGTGAGGAAGTCTGGTCCTAAGCCGACATGTTGAAGCTCTGGACCTACTTTTTCTTCTATAAGATCAAGGTCTCTGGTCTGATTCCGAGATCCTTAATCCATTTTGAGTTTAGTTTCGTGCATGGTGAGAGATATGGGTTTAGTTTCATTCTGTTGCATATGGATTTCCAATTCTCCCAGCACCATTTGTTGAAGAGGCTATCTATTCTCCATTGCATATTTTTGGCCCCTTTGTCTAGTATGAGAAAATTGTATTTATTTGGGTTTGTGTCCGTGTCCTCTATGCTGTACCATTGATCCACCTTTCTATTTTGGTACCAATACCATGCCGTTTTTGTTACTATTGCTTTGTAGTAGAGTTGAAGATCTGGTATTGCGATACCCCCTGCTTCACTCTTTCTGCCAAGGATTGCTTTAGCTATTCTGGGTTTTTTATTCTTCCAGATGAATTTCATAATTGCTTGCTCTATTTCTGTAAGGTACATCATTGGGATTTTGATTGGAATTGCATTGAATCTGTATAGCACTTTTGGTAGTATGGCCATTTTGACAATATTAATTCTTCCTATCCAAGAACATGGGAGATCTTTCCATCTTCTAAGGTTTTCTTTAATTTCTTTCTTTAGTGTTCTGTAGTTCTCATTGTAGAGGTCTTTCACCTCTTTTGTGAGATTGGTTCCCAAATACTTTATTTTTTTCGAAGCTATTGTGAATGGGGTAGTTTTCCTAATTTCTCTTTCTGAAGATTCATCGCTTATGTATAAAAATGCCTTAGATTTATGTGCATTGATCTTATATCCCGCTACTTTATTGAATTCACTTATGAAATCTAAAAGTTTTCTGGTGGAATTTCCTGGTTCCTCTAAGTATACAATCATATCATCAGCAAATAGGGATAGTTTGAGTTCTTCTTTTCCTATTCGTATCCCTTTAATTTCTTTGGTCTGTCTAATTGCTCTGGCTAGAGTTTCAAGGACGATATTGAATAGAAGTGGTGAAAGAGGGCATCCCTGCCTTGTTCCAGTTTTTAGAGGGAATGCTTTCAGTTTTTCACCATTTAGAATGATATTAGCCATGGGTTTAGCGTAGATGGCCTTTACAATGTTAAGGAATGTTCCCCCTATCCCTATTTTTTCTAGTGTTTTGAGCATGAAGGGGTGCTGTATTTTATCAAATGCTTTTTCTGCATCTATTGAAATAATCATGTGATTCTTGACTTTAAGTCTATTGATATGGTGAATGACATTTATTGATTTCCTGATGTTGAACCAACCTTGCATCCCTGGGATGAAACCCACTTGATCATGGTGCACTATCTTTTTAATATGTTTTTGTATGCGATTTGCTAAAATTTTGTTCAGAATTTTTGCGTCGATGTTCATTAAGGATATTGGTCTGAAATTTTCTTTCCTCGATGTGTCTCTGTCTGTTTTAGGAATCAGGGTAATATTGGCTTCATAGAATGAGTTTGGGAGAGTTCCCTCCTCTTCTATTTTCTGGAATACTTTGAGAAGTATTGGAATGAGCTCTTCTTTAAAAGTTTTGTAGAATTCGGCTGAGAACCCATCTGGTCCTGGACTTTTCTTTGTTGGTAGGCTTTTGATGACTTCTTCTATTTCATTACTTGAAATTGGTCTATTTAAATTGTGTATGTCCTCCTCGTTCAGTTTAGGCAATTCATATGTCTCTAGAAACCTGTTGATGTCTTCGAGGTTTTCTGTTTTGTTGGAGTATAGATTTTCAAAATAGCTTCTAATTATGTTTTGTATTTCAGTCGTGTCTGTTGTGATATTTCCTTGTTCATTCCGAATTTTAGTGATTTGGGTTTTCTCTCGTCTTCTCTTTGATAGTGTGGCTAAAGGTTTATCAATTTTGTTTATTTTTTCGAAGAACCAACTATTTATTTTGTGAATTTTTTGTATTGTTTCTTTCGTTTCAATTTCGTTGATTTCAGCTCTGAGTTTCACTATTTCCTGTCTTCTACTACTTTTGGTGTTGGTCTGTTCTTCTTTTTCTAGGGCTTTGAGCTGTAGTGTTAGGTCATTTATTTTTTGAGTTTTACTTCTTTTATTAAATGCGCTCCATGAAATAAATTTTCCTCTAAGTACTGCTTTCATAGTGTCCCAGAGATTTTGATATGATGTTTCTTTGTTCTCGTTTACCTGTAAGAATTTTTAAATTTCCTTTCTAATATCTTCTGTTATCCATTCCTCATATAGTAGCATATTGTTTAATCTCCAGTTGTTGGAGTAGTTTCTGTTTTTTACTCTTTCATTAATTTGTAACTTCAATCCATTATGATCTGATAGAATACAAGATAATGTCTCTATCTTCTTGTATTTGCTGACATTAGCTTTGTGGCATACTATATGGTCTATTTTAGAGAAGGATCCATGTGCTGCTGAGAAGAAAGTGTATTCGCTCTTTGTTGGATGGTATATTCTATAAATGTCTGTTAAGTCTCAATTATTGATTGTGTTATTGATATCTATGGTTTCTTTGTTCAATTTTTGTTTGGAAGATCTGTCCAGTGGTGAGAGAGACGTGTTAAAATCACCTAGTATTATTGTGTTATGGTCTATTTGGTTTCTAAAATTGAGAAGGATTTGTTTAACATACATGGATGAGCCACTGTTTGGGGCATAGATGTTTATGATTGTTATATCTTGCTGATTTATGCTTCCCTTAAGCAGTATGAAATGTCCTTCTTTATCCCTTCTAACTTTGGCTTGAAGTCCACATTATCTGAAATGAGGATGGATACTCCAGCTTTTTTGCTGAGTCCATGTGCATGGCATGTTTTTCCCCATCCTTTCACCTTTAGTCTATGGGTATCTCTTTCTATGAGGTGAGTCTCTTGCAGGCAACATATTGTTGGATCTTTCTTTTTAATCCAATCTGCCAGTCTATGTCTTTTGATTGATGAATTCAGGCCATTAACATTCAGGGTTATTATTGAGATATGATTTGTATTCCCGGTCATTTGGTTCATATTTAAAATTTTTGACACATCTTGGTTCCTCCTTTATTTGACAGTTCCTTTAGGATAATTCCTCCCTTTGCTGATTTGCTTCTTTGTTTTTTATCTCTTCCTCATGAAATATTTTGCTGAGAATGTTCTGTAATGCTGGCTTTCTTTTTGTAAATTCTTTTAGCTTTTGTTTATCATGGAATGATTTTATTTCATCGTCAAATTTGAAGGTAAGTTTTGCTGGGTATAAGATTCTTGGTTGGCATCCATTTTCTTTCAGAGCTTGAAAAATGTTGTTCCAGGCCCTTCTAGCTTTTACGATCTGGCTTGAAAAATCTGCTGATATCCGTATTGGCTTCCCCCTGAATGTAATTTGGTTCTTTTCTCTCACAGCCTTTAAAATTCTGTCTTTATTTTGTATGTTAGGTATTTTCATTATAATGTGCCTTGGTGTGGGTCTGTTGTAATTTTGTGTATTTGGAGTCCTATAAGCCTCTTGGACTTGATTTTCCATTTCATTCTTCTGATTTGGGAAATTTTCTGATATTATTTCTTCAAATAGATTGTTCATTCCTTTGGTTTGTTTCTCTAAGCCTTCCTCAATCCCAATAATTCTCAAATTTGGCCTTTTCATGATATCCCATAGTTCTTGGAGATTCTGTTCATGATTTCTCACCATCTTCTCTGTTTGTTCAACTTTGTTTTCGAGGTTAAATATTTTGTCTTCAATATCTGAAGTTCTGTCTTCCAGCTGTTCTATCCTATTGGTTATGCTTTCTATGGAGTTCTTAATTTGGTTTATTGTTTCCTTCATTTCAAGGATTTCTGTTTGGTTTTTTTTCAATATCTCTAACTCTTTATTGAAATGATCTTTTGCTTCCTGAATTTGCTCTGTTAACTGTCGATTGGTGCGATCGTTCAATGCCTGCATTTGCTCTTTCATCTCATCGTTTGCTTCCCTAATCATTTTAATTATGTACATTCTGAACTCCCTTTCTGTCATTTCTTCTGCCATGCTGTCGGATTTTATTGATGTAACATCTAGATTTGTTTGGGGCATTTTCTTCCCTTGTTTTCTCATATTGTTCAGGAATCAGTGGGTCATTAAGATATTGCAGATTTCCTCTATCAACTTATAATGTCCCTGAAGATTGCTAGTATATCCCCTCTTACCCTTCAGTAGCCTGAAGTCTTGGAGAGGAGGTTGATAATGCAGAGCTCCACGAAGAAGCTGCCTCTCTAGGGGTGGTGACCCTCAGGTGGCGTATATTCCCTGCTAGTGGGCAGAGGTGCCTCTACTTGTTGACCAATGGTCATTCAATGGGGAACTAGACTGCGGGCTGAGGCAAGGCCTGTTTGTGCCTGTGTCTCTGGTTTTACCATCCCTGTGGGAAAACCTCCCCTGGCCGGGAAGACTCACTCGGTGGGGACGTCTCGCTGGTCAGTTGCCCTCCTAGAGGTTCCCCTCAATCTACAACTACCGCCTGGGCTGGGCTGTCTTCCTCTGCAATGATCCCAGGGGCCCGGACCTATGTCCTGGGCCTGGGAGCCTCACCCTTTGCAGGCGAGTCTCCTTAGGCTGCCTCTCCCAGAGAATCTGCCCGCAGCCCTGGAACCTTCACTCCGCCCCTAGGCGTGTCTCTGTGCAGCTCTTCCAGCAAGAAGCCACCTAGCTCCTGGGACCCTGCTCTGCACCAATTGCCTGGCTATGCAGTCCCTCCTCTGAGCCACCACCTGGAGCCCCGTACAATAGCTCCAAGACCCAGAGACCCACCACACACCTCCTCCTCCGGACAGCGGCTCGGTTTCCGACGCAGTCACTAAGAGTCCAAACAACTCACTTCGGGTCTGCTCCTCCCGCCAACCACCCGTAGCCCTAGGCAGTCACTCCAAGTCCAAGTGACCTGCCGTGTTCCTCCTCCTCCTCCTTGGGGTAGCCCCCCGGGTGTTCAGGAGCGGTGGCTCCGAGACCAAGTGACCCACCACGCTCCTCCTCCAGGCAGGCCACCGGTGTTCAGGAGCGGTCGCTTTTAGTCCAATCAACTCACCACTCGCCTCCTCCTCTGGCAACCACCTGTGGCTCTGATGCAGTCACTCCCAGACCAAGCGTCCCACTGCTCTCCTCCTCCAGGCAGGTCACCAGTGTTCTGGAGTAGTCGTTCTGAGTTCAAACAGTTCACCACACAGCTCCTCCTCTGGCAACCACCTGTGGTTCTGATGCAGTCACTCCCAGACCAAGCGTCCCGCTGCGCTCCTCCTCTTCCTCCGGGCAACCTCCCGGTGTTCAGGAGTGCTCCCTCTGAGTTCAAACAGCTCACCACGCAGCTCCTCCTCTGGCAACTGCCTGTGGTTCTGATGCAGTCACTCCTAGACCAAGTGACCCGCCGGGCTTCTCCTCTTCCTCCGGGCAACCCCCCGGTGTTCAGAAGCGGCCGTTCTGGGTCTAAACAGCTCGCCACGCAGCTCCTCCTCAGGCAGCCGCCCGGAGCCCCAGTGGTTGTCCGAGTCCAAGCGCTGTGCTGAGCCGCCTCCTCTACGATGATCCCAGTTGTCCGTGTTTACCGCTCCAGTGGGGGGAGGGGCGTCTCGCCGAGCAACCTTACTTCACAAAGTTCCCTGCGTTCCAGGGCTACTGCCCCATCCGGGACGCCTCCCCAATGGGAGAGACTCACCCGGCGGCTTTGAGTTGGTCCCAAGTCTCTCACTATCTCCTCTTTTGAATCTTGCGTCCTGGAGCAACGTGAAATGCAGCCGCCCTCTAGTCCGCCATCTTGGCCCGCCCCCTCTTTTGTACTTTCATATGAATTTTAGTAAAAGTTTTTTCTAGTTCTGGGAAGAATCTCATTAGTGTTTTTATATTTTTGAATTGGTACATTATAATTATACATAGTGGGCTTCAATGTTACATATTCATATATTCACATAACAATTTGGTCCAATTTTATTAGTAGCATTTTAGTAGGGACTGGGACTACACTGAGTCTGTATATGGCTTTGGGTAGTATGGACATTAAAAATTTTTTTTTTCTGGTTCTGAGGATTGAACCCAGGGATGTTTTACCACTGGCCACATCCCTGGTGTTTTTTTTTTTTTTTTTAATTTTAATTTGAGACAGGGTCTTGCTAAGTTGCAGAGGCTGACCTTGAACTTGCAACCCTACTCCTGGAATTACAGGCATGCATCACTGCTACTGCTATTAAGGATATTTTAACAATAGTAATTTTTCCAATCCATAAACATGGGAAGCCTCTCTCTCTCTCTCTCTTTCTCACTCTCTCAGGGTTCTTCGACAATTTATTTCATCAGTGTTTTGTATTTTTCATGATAGAGGTCTTTTACTTTCTTGGTTGTTTATTCCTAGGTATTTTATTTTTTTGTGTGGCTGTGGTGAATGGGATTGCTTTCATGATTTCTTTTTTTTTTGTTATTGGTATATAGAAAACTTACTGCTTTTTGAATGTTGATTCTGTCTCCTGATACTTAATTTTTTTATTGGCTTGAATAGTATTGATGGAGTCTTTAGGTTTTTTCTATGTATGTAATAATATAATCTGTAAAGTGATCATTTGAAGCCTTCCCTATGTATTTGTATGCCTTTTACTTCTTTATTTTGCCTAGTTGGGCTGGATAAAACCTCTAGTACAAAATTGAACCAGAGTGATGAGATCTTAGAGGACAAGCTTTTAGCTTTTCACCATTCAGTATCATGTTGACTGTGGGTTTGTCATGCATAGCCTTATTATGTTGAGGTGTGATTCATCTATACCTAATTTGTTCAGGGCCTTTACTGTGAAGGAATATTGAATTTTATCAATGCCACTTTCTGTGTTTATTGAAATAATCATATGGTTTTTCTCCTTCATTCTGTTGTGATATGTTTATTGATTTTCATATATTGAACCATTTTTGAATCCCTGGAATGAAATGAACTTGATCATATTGAATGATCCTTTTGATGTGCTTTTGAATTCAGTTTGCTAGAATTTTGTTGAGAACTTTTGCATTTGCGTCTATCGTCTTCTTTGTAGTTTTTTATAACAGGGTAATGCTGGCCTCATAGAATGAGTTTGGAAGGTTTTCCTCCCTTTTAAAGAACTATTCCATAGATTTAAAGTTTAATAAAATTTGGCAATGAAGTCATCTAATACTTGGATTTTCATTCCTAGGAGATTTTTGTTATGATTCAATCTCATTACTTTTTATTTCTCTGTTCAGGTTTTTTATGTCTTTGTGGTTCAGTTTGGTAGGTTATGTGTGTCCAAAATTTTTTCTGTCTTTTATGTTTTCCAATTTGTTAACATAGTTTTTCAGAATAATTCCTAGTGCTAGTTTGTATTTCTTGTGGCATTGGTTGTAATGTCTTCTTTCTAATCTCAAATTTTATTTATTTGGGACGTCTCTTTTTTTTCTCAGTTTGTCTAACTAAAGGTTTGTCAATTTTATCTTCTCAAAGAGTCTTTTCTTTTTTGTTTCATTGATCTTTTGTATTGTTTCTATTAATCTCCACTTAATTTATTTCTATTATTTCTTCTACCAATTTTGGATTTGAACTGTTCTTGCTTTGCTAAGACCTAGGATCATTAGGTTATTTATCTGAAATCTTTCTCATTTTTTAAACTGTAGACACTCATTGCTATGAATTTCCCTCTTTGTACTACATCCCACAAATTTTGCTATGTTGTTTCCATTTTCATTTGGTCAAAGAAATTTTTAAATTTCTCTTCTGACTTTCTTGATGACCCCATTGTTCATTCAACAATGTGTTGTCTCCATGCACATGTATAATTTCTAAGATTTGTTTTGATGTTAATTTCTGTTTCTGTCTCGTGATCAGAAGAGATAGAGAAGAAAAGATACAGAATAAGGTTTCAATTTTTTTGAATTCTTTAAGAATGTTTTGAAGCATAATATATGGTTTCTTCTAGAAAAAGTTCCATGTGTGGATAAAAAGAATGTATAGTCTGCAGTTGTTGGATGAAATATTCTGTAAATGTCTGTTAAGTCCATTTGACCTATAGTATAGTTTAAATTTGATGTTTCTTTGTTGATTTTTCTTTTGGTCTGGATGATCTGTCTATTGATGAAAATGTGTGCTAAAATCTCCCACTAGTATTATATTAAAACCTATATCTCCCTTTTGGTCTAATAGTGTATGTTTTTTAAAATTGTGTGTCTTATATTAGGTGCACATAAATTTATAATTGTCACATTGTCCTGTTGAATGGATTCCTTATTCCTTGGTTAAAATATAGTGACCTTCTTTCTCTCTTTTTACAGTTTTTGTCTGAAAATCAATTTTGCCAAATACAAGTAGGACTATTCCTGCTTAATTTTTAATTTGCTTAGAATATCACTTACCATTCTTTTACTTTCAGTCTGTTTATTTTTACTTATGAAGTGAGATTTTTATAGGCAGTCCATTGTTGTTGTTGTTTTAATCCATTCAGCTAGTTAGTGTCTTTTAACTGGAGGATATAATCTGTTTATACAAGATAATTATTCCTGTAATTTTGGTGATTTTCTTCCAGTTGTTTGGAGTATTTTTTTTTTCTTTCCTTTCTCTCTTGTTCATCTTTATGGTTTGATGATTTCCTGTATTGGATAGCATTTATTTCTTTTTTATTTCTCTTTCACATACTGATTCTTCTAGTGGGATTTATACTTACACATGCTTTCATGATGGTAGTTATCTTTTTTCACTTCTGAATGTAGGTTTCAAGCATCTTTTGTAAGACTGGTCTGGTGGTGATGAATCTCCTCAGTTTTTGCTTATCCTGGAAGGTCTTTATTTCTTCTTCACTTCTTAAGGATAGCCTTGCTGGGTTTAGTAACCTTGGTTGGCAATTATTTTCTTTCAGGACTTGAAATACCTCATTTCATTTCCTTCAAGTCTTGTAGTTTTTCTACTAAGAAATTTTTTTTAGTCTAGTGGGGATGCTCTTAAATGTGACTTGGTGCTTTTCTCTTGCAGTGTTTAAAATTTTCTTTGTCATATACTTTTGATAGTTTGCCTATGATATGCTATGGTGAAGATCTTTTCTGGTTATGTATATTTGGGGTTCTGTAGGCCTCCTGTACATAGTTGTTCATAACCTTCCTAAATTAGGGAAGTTTTCTGTTATTATTTCAGGGAATAAGTCTTCTATTCCCTTAACCTTCAGATATTCCACAGATGCAGATATTTGTTCATTTAATGGTGTACCTAAGGTCTTGAGTGCTCTCAACTTTTTCTTTCTTTTTTTGTCTGAATATGACATTAAAAAAAAATCCGTCTTAAAGTTCAGATATTATTTCTTCTGCTTGGTTTAGTTTGTTGTGAGGTTTTCCAGTATATATATATATATATACATTTGACTCATTGATTTCATTTGCAAGATTTCTGTTTGGTTCTTTGACCATGTTACTTATTTAAATGGGCCACAAACCTGTGAAGATTGTGAAACTTTGCAGTAGCTAGGATTATCAGCATCCACACTGATAATTTACTTGGACTCTCTCTTTCATCCTTAGTCCTGAAAAGGAGAGACTCCCTTCCCCAGCTGTGGAACCAGGGTGGCAGGGTAACTTGTTTTTCTTACTATGATGTCCTCTGAATCTTTTTTATTTTTTGTACTGGGGATTGAACCCAGGAGCACTTAATCACTGAGCCACATACTCAGCCCTTTCTAAAAAAATTTTTATTTTGAGACAGGGCCTTGATAAATTGCCAAGACTGACCTTGAACCTGAGATATTCTGCCTAGGTCTTTGAATCTTATAAAGCTCTAGCCTGTTAATTTTTCTGTTCCATGGTTACTTACTGTAAATTATAAGAACAAGCCTGTTACTTTGGCTCTTCCTTCTAAAATGGATTTTAAATGGTTCCTACATTACAGATTTCTTATTCAGATCATGGGAAACTGATAAAAAACACTTTGCAAATTATGAGCTATAAATAGATATTAGTTACTATTGGAATTGAAGGAACTCATTATAAATTAATCTTAAAATTATTTCCAAAGACTGATGAGTTAAGAAAACATATCATTCTAAAAACTTAAGACAAATATTTAACATCATGTGTTATTCATCCTTTGCATTAATAAAGCACCTTTTACAGTGTGTGCACTCTTTAAGGATAGCTCCTTGGTGCTTTCTCTCTCAAATGTCTGTCACCCCTACTGGTCTCTAAATATCTGCTCCTTAGCTTTGCTAGGTAGCATGGGTCCAAATTCTGATTGGTAGAGAAGCAAACCCCTAAAAATTTGCCAGAAGCAATGATAATTTTAAAATAAATAGATGGAGAATGTAGATGCATGTAAATCCAGAAAGTATACAAACTAAATGTGGAGAGAGAAAAATGTTATCGACCAAGGAATCTAAAAACAGGAATATCAAATTCTGCATTCTCACAGGGCTTCAGAATTCCTCAAATATGCCCTTTCTGATTCTGTGTTTATAATTTTCTAAAGCTGAAGCTGGCAATCTGAGTCCAGTCCAATTCCCAGCTCCAGACTAGCATGAACCCACCACCACCACTCCACCGGCCGCCAGCCCTGTTAGTGATTTAGAGACACTGATACAATGCTAATGCTGTCTGTTTGATGTATGTCCTAATAATCACTTTTATTATGTTCTAATGTAATAATTTAAATAGTTTCCGAAGTACACATTTTTTTTGATTATTATAGAAAGTTTTGAAATTACCTTTTACTAAATGTTGGGAGCCAGTTTAGGAGTTCAGGTAGTATTTTGGTGCCTCATTGTGTGTAATTTTGTTAAGAAATATTTCATAGAGCAAAAATATTCATAACTTCTGGGAAAATCTTTCAAATAAATTTGTTTTCTTAAAACCTTTGTATAAGTAGTTCTCAACTAAGGATGATCCTGCTTCCAGGGGACATTTTGCAATGATTTGAGACATTTTTGAGTAGAGGAGGAGATGCTATTGGAATCTGGTTGGTAGAGGTCAGGGATGTTGCTAAACATCCTACAGTGTACACAGGACAGTACCCTACTCCTGTACAAAATATAACTGTCTTACCCAAAGTGCCAATAGTGGTGAGGGGAGAAACACGGATTTATAGCAATTAAGTGCCAAGAATTTGCATTGGCTAACCTGTGAAGTGCTAGAGAAAGCAGTTCTCACTCAATTAGTCCTTTTGAGTTCAGCCCCTAAGTGCTGGGGCTGGGGAGGATCCTCAGAAAGGAATCAATAAAGTCTCATATCACTCAGCAACTTTCCCTTGATAATTAGGGTAACCTATAGGATTCTGGGCTAGGAGTCTGTTCAGTTTTATAATAATCTGGTTCACTGAGGATGACATTCAAAAGGGAATAGATTCATTTTCTGCTCTGAGTAGAGCAATGAGAAACAGCCTTATCACAACTTCTTGAGACTGAGCAGAGATTGCTCCCTGACTAGGTGTTTAAGGCTAACCATGGCTCCCAGGTTTAGCATCCTTTCTCCCCTGCATACTTGAACCCCACCCACAGTGGGAAGCACCAAACACCTTTAGCCTCAAATTCTGGTGGGTTGGCTTCTCATGGGGTTTAGAAATTGGGGTTCTGTTTCTTTCCCCCTAAGATCCTTCCTGGTTCTCTCCTCCTGATCTAGGTCCAGAGCTTCAACTCTGATATGGCTGAGTTCTAGGAATATCTCCATCTGCTTTTATGCCCTTGTCTTGCCCTCCTCTTGACATTTTTCTTTTATGATCTAGACTCATGATGTAGACACTGTGGCTTGGGTTTAGACTCCCTAGGCAGGTCAAACCTCTTCAGTGAACAGATGGAGTTGGCCTAGTTCCCTGGGCAGTTAGTTGGCTGGGATCATCCCTGTCTTGCTATCAAGTCATTGTCAACTTCTACATAATACTCATTGTATGACAGTCTCCCCTCTCCATTTAAAATTGCATATCTGCCCCCACAAACTCCCTATTTTGTTTCCCTGGCTATTTTTCTCTATAGCACGTATTTTCTAACAAACACTATACTTTATTTATTTTGTTTACTGTCTGGCTTCCACTGTTAGAATATAAACTCAACAAGGACAAATTTATTTCTATGGGTTGACTAATATATTCTCAATACCTTAATTAGTGCCTAGAATAATAGTAGGTGCTCTATAAACTATTGGTTGAAGATTGAATGGACATGACCAGACCCTTGTCTATATTTTAATTATAAATACTTAATGCAAGTAGCAATAAGCTGATTTAATTAATCAAATAAAGTCTCTTTCAGATAAAGTAAATTTAAATGACTTTCAATGGTAGAAAGGATTTTCTAGTTCTCTAAAAGGCTGACATTAAGCTTGTCTCAGGGTATCAATTCTTACAACCATAAAACACCATGACCTTTGAAACTGCATTTAAAATATTCATGCTTCATTTAGACCACACTTAATTTATGGCAATTAATTAGTGTTACATGAATTAACTGTTTACCATGGCATTTTCTATTCTGTCCAATGCTACCTAATTCTTGGACCTGACCTAAATGGCAAAGAATTTGCTTAGTATTTAATTAAATTTTTATTAGAAGTAATAATGGAACAACTATGGGGTCCCAAATGAAAAGGCCATAATAAATAGCTTCTGGATGACAGACTCTTTAGGTGTTAATAGTCTAATCTTGGCATGTTTGGATCAGTTTTTTTTTTCTCCATTAACTCCAAAGAAAATAGCTACTGAGGCAGAGAGAGTTAATTTAGTTTTCCTTCTATATGGCAAATGCACCAACAAAATCCTCATCAAATTCTAATGCTTTCTGTTTGGCATTTTTCAATATTAAATCAGTTATTGTTTAATCATTGTTATTTACAGAACTAGGTTTATTCAAGTATATTTGAATGAATAGCATTTAACTGAACTTCATAAATCTTTGGAAAAAATGACTCTCTTATTTAAGTCTTTACTGCTGAAAAGGGAATGGCCGGGGTTTATCTCTGCTGAGAACTTGAATCTGCAGATTGTTATTGCCATCAAGTGTATTGCAATGGAATAAGAAGAGAAAGGAATGGGGGGTGGATTGAGGAAAAGTAGTCTAAGTACATGTAATTAACTTGACATTTGTTTTTTAAAAATGTTAGTTGAGTTTGTTACTTCAATCTGTCCCTTTCTTCCCATCCCACACATGTAAATACAACTTAAAAAACCAATGGTTTAGAAAAGGAGTTTAGCTATGAGGGTTTATACTCAAAAAATGGGAGGACAGGCACCCTTTTAATGAGAATCTTGGGTGTACTTATTGTTGGATTTGTGAATCAGAGAATTCAGTTCCCTCTGTCAGGGTCAAGACAATTTGGATGTTTCCTCTTTGATTTAGGTATTCTTGACATTTTAGCACTTCAGACTTATTTTGGAACTTTGGGGTGATGGGATAGGACTAGTCCTTCAAGTCCAGGTCAAGAACATGAGAGTTCAGGTGCCACTTCAAACTCTCTTTGTGACACTGAAGATCCTACTAGAGAACTTGACCATCTTTCTAGAGAGCTGAGAACCTTTATTTTCTCAATTATCATTTTAATTTTATTAATATTTAGATTTTTTTAATATTTAAAATTACCCATATTCATCATTTTAAAAATAAAAATGATAAAATAATGAAAAAGAAAAAAATTCACCTGTTATCTGGAAAAAAATGTACATTCATTATCCTAAAACTCAGAAGTAACAACAGTTAACTTTTAGTGTACAGCTCTTCAGTCTCTCTTCTGTGGAACACATAAACACATAGATACTTATTTAATGATGTATCCTTTTTATATTTAGGAATAATTAAAGAAAAATTTGACTAACATCATAACATGAATATTCTTCCTCTATTATACATTATTGATGCCATTTTCTGAGATTGTAACTTATGTTGGCAGTATTATTTATTAAAAACTGTATTAGATATTTTAATTTATATGATGACAACATGACTTTAATCCATAAAATTAATCTATATCTCTGTTTCCATAGGATATATTATTTGAAGTGGAATTTTGAGGTAAAAAACAATTATTTTTAAGACTATTGAAATACATTCTTAAATTGCAATGCAGAAAGGGCATATCAACTTACTCTTACCAGTAATGTATTAGAATCCCAGGGTTTTTTTTTTTCATCCTTGGCAGCATAAAACATTATTTTCTTTAAAAAATATTTTGCTAATCCATTGGTCTTTTTTGCAATGTGAAGCTGATTGTATTTGTTGGGAAAAACTATTTGTAATGGATTCTAGAATAATTACATAAACTGCAGAAGAAAAGTCATGCCATTTCAGCTTAATTAGAATAGTTATCTGAAATAGTTGTCATTTTCCAATGCCAATTGCATAGTATGTATTTTGGTGACTACTGGGCTAGAAAAATAGACTATTAAGCTCTTTACAATAACATTCCTAATACATTTCGATAACCACCTTACTTTAATTTTTGCCAAAAGAAATGTTTCTATTTAAAGGGTCTTTATTCCATGTAGTACATTTTCTTCCTTCATTGAAGAAAATCAATCTGTAGTCACCCAGAAATAATAAATTGTCCTCAGTGGAGACCCTTCTCCATCCTTCTACTTTTGACCCTCCTATATGAAAAGTCAGAATAGACTTCAGGCCTTCCCTTAGAAATTGCCATATTTGTGCATTTTCATTTCCTAGAGGTAAGTTGAAGAGTGATAATAAAGGTAATTAAAAAAGGGAGCAAGTGAATATTTAGGAATTGACCCTTGTGAAATTAGTTTTAGACAAATATGTGCTATAACAGTTTCTCTTTGCTCTTTACTTGTTCAAAAAATACAAAATAAAACCCCATATTTATTCAAAATCTATGTGCCAGGCACTCTGCTATATGCTATTTATAGAGAGTGAAAAAGATACAGTCTCTGTTCTCCAAGTGATCACAAATTATTAGGAGAAAATAGATTTATGTATTCATACTAATGTGATACCTGCCTATAAAAGATGTAGGTGCAAGGCTGGGTAGGGGCCTGGAAGACAAGGTAGCTAGCTGTCTGGATGGGTAAACAGGTAAAGTTTAAATAGTGTTCTGAAGGATGAGTAGGATCTGGTCAGATTTTATGGTAAGGGTGTGGCAATGGAATATTCTAGGCAGAAGGAGCAGCACAGGAACAGGGATTGAGGTAAGGCATCTTACCCTCCTTCTGAGAAACTGTAAAGCAGTTTTAGTCAGGTGAGAGTTGAGATTGGAGACCAGAGAGGAGCCTGACTTGCAAAGGGCTCTGTAGGCTGTTAGGAACACTAGGAATCCATTCAAAGGTTTTAGGCAGAGAATGACTTGTCTAAATGACTTGTCAATGGCTAAGATGGTCCATAGATGGTATTTTTGTGGGGTTGGTGTGAATGGAAGTAAGTCACAGGACAAAATGTAGAGAGATTGTGTAAAAGGGCAAGAAGTTTTAATGGCCTGAACCAGTGGTTTTCAAACTTTAGTGTGCATCAGAATCACCTGGACAACTTGTTAAAACACGAATTATCAGACTCAATCCCCAGATTTTCTGATTCAGTAGGTATGGGATAAAGTCTCAGAATTTGCATTTCTAACACTTTCCCAGATGGCTTAGGTGTCTCCCAGGTTTTCTACACTAGCAATCAGGTAGATCCTGGTGTCATAAAACAAAAGAGGGAAAGCATGAAGCAAATACGTTTTTATCCAGCCTTCCCTCTTGCTGTTTCTTCTTCCCCAAGGTTGATGCTACCTGCTGGCTATCCTTCTACTCTAGTATCCCATCCTTACGAGCAGCATTCATGATGCTGAACCCTAACTGATCTATTTGAATGCCTCTGCTCTAGACTTTCTGCATTCAGCTTTCCATTAGTGTATGATAGACCCTAAAGGACTAACATGTCATTAATTATGAATGGGGTAATTTGATGTTCCTCCAAGGTGATGAATTTCTATTTAACCTTGATGGTCCTGAAACCCTGCTCAGTGCAGTGCCTCGAGTGGGAGAATAGTGCACCTCAACAGGCAACCTGGAGGTTTGTTCTTGAGTGGTAGGGGTCTTTGGACATCCCTCCATGAACAAAGACTTGCTCTGACTAAGCATGGAGGTCTACGTAAATGGCAAATGCCAATTAAAATTTTTATTCTTTGGACCCTGTCCCCAGCTAGGGTGTGATTTTTCTTTGTCAAGGAAAAATAACAGTGACTTTTAAAGATGATTTCTATTCAATTATGATTAATATATCTTTGAATAACTTGTTTAATTACATGTACAAGAAACAGATCAGATGGTGAGCACAATCTGCTTTCTTTAATTAATTATGTACATGCATATACATCCATGTACACACACATTACTTGGAAAAAATTACTATTCCTCATTTTCTACCAGATTCTTCATCTGTACAATGAGAACCATAAAATATTTTACTGGGTGTTATGGGGTGAGTAAATGAAATAACGTGCATACAATGTCCAGTTCAGTGTTCTGTATAATCAATACTCTCTTCTCTCCTTTTCCTCCCCCTGGATGATTTGTTATCTAGCTACTCTGGTGGGAAGTGATCTGACCCTGGACATTTTGAAAGGCACCACGGTTTGAAATGGGTGACCTAGATAGATAGCAGTGGCATCAGATTGATCAGGGTATCACAATGAGACAATTGCAGTCCTCCATGGTATACAAAAACTTTTCTGAAAATATCGCTAGTCAATTCCTAAGACTAATTTAGGGTTAAGGGTTGTTTCTTCTACATTAGATTTTCTTAGACTGCCCACTCTACTATTTGCCTCATGCTTATTTCATTCAGAGACATTATTGCATATTTCGTTTTGATGTGGGCCTCTGCTCATGACTAGAGGGAATTCAACCCTTTCTTACAACAGGGGGGAAAACACGGGAGGATTAATGATTACCCAAAGGGTTGAGAGCATACTGTGTATCTGGATCTCAGTTCTGCATGTTCCAAATGGTGCCGTGGCTTGTTTAAATACCAGACAAGTTTACAGCTTGGGAGTTTTACTGTGGCTCCCAGGAAGATCCAACCTGTAGATATTTGCCAGATATCATTAGAACACTGTAATAATTATCATTTATCAAGTGTTTATTTTGTAGGAACTCTGAAACACCTTTATTTCTACCTGTGCTCATACACATGTTCCCATAGGTATGATCATTATCCATGGTACCCTAGAATTTTTTTAATAAAAGTCCTAGAAGGAGGGATATAGAACATGTTTTCATTATTCCTTCTCATAAACACTAATAAAAGTATTTCTTTCCAACTTTGGAAAGGCATTGTTTTCAAGACCCTGGTGGATTAGATTTTATACCCTTTGTTAAATTTCCCACATTTAAAAAAAACCCTACTGGATGGAAAATCTTAACCAGGAAATTCGATTATTTCTAAGTTCATTTTATTGGTGTTCCCTCTTCTCCCTGTTGCCTGACCATTCTCAAGGGTATATGTCAACATTCAATCAATATTAAAATATACATTTCAGGGGAAATCTCAGATAAATGTATGGGGGATAAAAATCAACATTGAAACCATTCCTAAGACAATGAATGCCACTTTATTTCAAGGGTCAAAGAATAACTTGGTACGAGGAGAAGGCTTGATTTCTGTCCTTTCTGGAAAATCCCCAAAGCAGTCCTTGCTTTTAAAGTTGACAGCTCCGTAGCTTAGACTGTTTTAACAAAAGTGTTCAAGTTTAGTAAGTTTTACCTATGCACGAGGGCTGGGCCAGCAGCCTCCTGTACTCACCTATGAATCTGATGATCCTTCGGACTAAGGGGTTCAGGTAACAGCATTCTCCAGTCAGAATTGTTTTCTCCTGGGCCATCAGGGATTCCCTTGTTGACTTTATGAAATACATGGATATCTCACCAATAAAAATCTGGGGAAGGAATGTTTAAGAAATGTCAAGCTGGAGAGTTGTTTGATTAAAGAGATCACCGGCTTTTTAAAAAATATGTATTTTTTAAGGGCTCACAAATCCTTTAAAAGATACCATGTTGGAGAGGTGGGAAGTTAAGCTAGTTGTTTACATTTAATTCTTCAAAAGGATTAGAAAAAGTAATACTTGGTAATTTTGGAGAATTTGGGACATAATATTAAAGTCTCAGGTCATATAGAACATTAAAATAACAAATAACAAATTGTAATAGAACTTTTGATAAGGATTATGCTGGAATTGAATTTTTAACTCAGGGTGTGCATTGCAATGATGAGAAATGATTCACACAGCCAATGTGCTTAAGTAGGCATTATATACACATATCACAATAAATTATTACTTCATTATTTTACAAAACTATCACCGTTTACATTATAAATCCTTGTTTGATCATCATGTTTACCTGATATATTTCTCTTATTCTGACATGGTTGTCCCTCCTTGAGATGGCATTTATCTCTTACCTTGAAATAATATACATTACCATTTAAATCATAGTACCCTTACATGGTTTAAAAGCTCCTTGATGGCAAAGTCCACATCCTACATTTTTAAAACCATTCTCACAGTACTCAGAACAGTATGTTCTTATTTGAAACAAGGAATTGGCCTGGGGCAAGTTTTAACAAATGCTGATGCTGCTATAACTAAAGACAGATACCCATCAAAGAAGAATAAAACTTAATAATCACCACCAGCTGTTGAATACTGGATGAATTTTTAGCACAGTAACATGCTCACGAGATACCTAGTGTAGGTATAATTACCTTTGTTTTACTGGTAAGGAACTAAAGCTCAGTGAGGTTAAGTAATTTACCCTCTAAAACATACAGACGGCACAGGGGAGCGCTGGGATTGGTATCCAGGTCAACCGCAATTCAAACCTCACACTTCTCACTATATTACCCACCATTTTAATTTCCCTAATCCCAATTTCAACATTTCTCCAGAAAAATATGATTTTATAGATGTTTTTCTTTCTCTCAATAGACCTGTGATCTTAGAGAAAATTTATCAGTGTTGCAAGAATTCCCATGCCTTATTTTCTCTTGCCAATATGGACTGTTTAGATGTACGAAGAGGATAACATCACGAAAGGCACATGGGTAATAGAAATTTTAAAACTGGAATCTATGAGTGGTTTCCCATCCCTTTATGGGTAAGGAACCTAAGGGTCTCAGGGACTTTACCACACACCTCAGACAGTGTCTGAAGCAGCTTTAGAATGTGGTCAAAGGTTCTATTTCCACTGCACTACTCTATCTCGTACCTTAACATCGTGAATCTTTCTACGGTTAAAGGATACTGCAGTTAACCTGCTTTGCTGTTGGTGTCCTCAATATTAAGTCCAAATTCAAATATTTGTATTGAGTCACTACCATGTACAAATGTAGTGGTTAAGAGGAAGAACTGTGGGGCTGGCTTTTTTGGCTTCAAAGCTGTGTTTGTGACTTACTAGTTCTAATAACCTTGGATATACTATATACGCTTTCTATAACTTAGGTGTCTCATCTGTATAATCCAGATAACAATATTTTTAGGTTTAATCAAATACATATATACATATATCTACATATGTACACATATATGCATACATTGTATAGGTATGTATGCATACAGGTGAGTGTATTTATGTATATGAATTATTTAGAACAGTGCTGGAACATAATGTGTACTACAGGAGGAGCTCAAGTCATTATTGTTAAATCACCACAATAACCAGTGTTTATTGATACATGTCATTATCATTATTTCTATTAAGTACTGTGCTACTAAGTACTATTAAGTACTGGTGAGGCAGATTCCAAGATGAATAAAAGACTTCTATCCTCCATAACCTCGTAGGAACATATACACACAAAAGATTTTGTGTAAAATCAGACAGATTGTGTCTTACATAATTACAAATGTAGAAAGAAGCCAAGCCTCCTGGGTAGAAGGGATTTCTCTGCTTTGGGAGAGCCAGGTTTCCTCTAGTCAGTTTTCATTCCTAATGCCATATGTACTTCCTGGCTAAAAGATGCTACTGCCTCTTATACATTTATAATATGCTGTTTTTATTTACATGAGGGATTTTCACCTCCTCTGCCAAAAGCACTTATCTAGAACTATTGTGGTTCTTATCCCACATAGAAAAACGTCAATTTGTTCCTGAAAATTCTGAACTTCTTCAGTCTCCCATTGAGAGCCATTAATATTTATATTTTTCCCCTATTCCCTACCCAGAACCTAGAAAATGGTTAGTTCTGTAATTTTTTTCTGAATTCTATTTTTAAGGGAAGGAAATAAGACTGAACATTTTAGGTGGCCTAGAGGATTCTTGTTGTCATACAGGCAGCAGGTCCTAATATCCCTGTGGCTCAGTAAGACCTGTGCAGGTCTCCTTGACTCACAACCTGCCTCCTTGGAGATAGCCTAAATCTGGATGGTGTGACCTTAAAATGAACAGTGATAGTCCACATCATCATTAGAGAGAAAATGGGGAAGGGAGAGAAGACAAAGAACAATTTAAAAATAGAAAAGTCATTAAACTTATAGGTTTAGATGATTGTGATAGTAAAAAGTTCACTTAATTATTTGGCAGAATACTGTTTAAAAATTTTTAGTAGTTACATTAGTCTAACAATAAATTTGTTAGGATATCTTAACCAGAAAAAAATATATATATAGTTTTTAACTGAACAAAATGGTCCCTTTAGATCTGAAGACTCTGCTTTAGAGTTCTGTCATACTATAAAAAGTGAAAAGACTTCCTGGGCTTGGAGGATGCTGGTGCACAGTGACCCCAGCAGAGAGGGACCAGATGTATAGAAAAACATGGCACCATGGGGACCAGATCAAAGAAGTACACCAGGGAGGGTCAGTGAGGTCAAAGATATAGGCTAAGCACAGGTGGTCTGCAGGTGAGATAGTGGCTCATTCTGGCACAGAGGGAACCAAGCAAGTCAGAACTGGGGTGAGAAGAAGTACACAGAATTCATAGGCAATGACCCAGCAGATGTCAGGCAGATGTCTAGAGATGGTTTTGCAGAGTTAGAAAAATCTTGTGCCTAATACCTTTGGAATTCACAATGACATGATACTCCATCATGTAAAAATATTTGGATACCTTCATGTACTCATTTCTAAGACCTCTCTTTCATTATAAGATGCTAAGAGACTTTGTTTGTCCCTGTACATATGCATTACTGTTCTGAGTGAACCGTTATAGATAAATGCATGCATTTGCTCAGGCAAATGAAAAAATAGTATTTCCTTCAGGAAACTTTCCTTGGTCCTACAGAGCAGATGGGCTATTCTTATTGTACACTAGTATTTTAATTTGTTTTTCTTTTCTAGGCCTTGTCACAAATAATCACATATTGTTTTTCTTAGTTATGGAGAGTCCTGCCTGTCTTATTTATTGTCAGTTGTATCCCAGGGCCTAACCTAAGATGAAGTACACAGGAGTTGCTTAATGTTAAATAATTAAGCATTTTATATTAACAAAAGTCCTTTAAAATACAGGCTTAACATATCATACTATAAAGAAGAAAAAAGTATTTCTGTCATTTATCTTTCTAGACCCAGTGAAAACATCACTGCCTTTGGTGATGCCTTTGCTGGGCCCCCTCAGGAAAAGGGAGACCCATCTTGCTGCTGCCACCACATATTAGCCTGCCATCTACTCATTTAGTTGCAATTATTGTTTTTATGCCACTCTCATCTGACTGTGAGATTCTTGAGGGAAGAACTTTTGTTGTTCCTTGTACAATGCCTCAAACAGAGCCTGGTTTATAGTAGGTTCAATTAGTATTGTTGAATGAATAAAAGCTTGAATCTTTAAACAATCTACTTATGGAGATAACTTTTAAGTTTTAATTTCCCTGAAAATGAATACTTGATAAAATTCTCGATATAGATCAGAAATCACAGAATTTTTGTTATATTGCTTAAGAATAAATAAATACGAGGGACTAAATACAAGTGTACTATTTCTTTAATACTGAAGTGGGGACAGTCTTGTGAACTGATCCCTCAATGTGTGAGCAGATCTATCTGGTGCTATCTCGAGGCAGAGAGCGTCAGAATTGAGTTAAATTATAGGACAAGCAGTATCTGCTAGAGAATTGTTTGGTGGTAGTGGTGGGTGGGGGGAATGTCCCAACACATCTTGTGTCAAAAGTAGTGTGTTGAGTGATTATGTAAGAAAATAGAAAAATATTTTTTTCCTTTGGAAAATCATTAAATTACATATGATTAAGAAGCAAACCAATGTAATGGGATGGAGAATACAAATGCATGAGAATAATAAGAAATGAACATTGTTGGACTTTGCCATTTCAAAAGAGCAAACATTCTTCCTTCAAGGAAAGGTGGTGTGTAAATTCTAGAAGTTCTCCCTTCAGTGAAGCTTTGCACTGTTTGCACAAGGTGGCAAGAAAGCAAATAGCAAGGAGAACGACTACACATAACTTATCTGCATGAAAACACAATAGAGCTAAATTTACTCCAGAGAATACCAGGCTAAACAAAGGATATCAAGCGAAAGGGAATAAATCCACAAGTAGAAAGCTCTAAGACTGCCATGGCACAGGTGATAAGTCATACAAAGATTGTATGGTCAGCCAATATTCAAACCACAAATCAGGTATGAAGCATAAGACAAAAAAAAAAAAAAATCAGAGAAAGGGTGTATTCTAATTTAGATGTCGACTTAATGACAATTTCTGGAATATATTAAGTGTTAATGAATGTTTGCATGAGAAATGAAGGAAGAGAAGGGAGGAAGAAGGGGGTTGATCATTTTATCACTAACGCATGTTGAGATTTCCTGGATTTTAGTGAAAACTGTGATGGACATAAAGGTTGCTGATGAATCAGTTCAGGTCCTACACACTAATGAATAAGCTTTAGAGATATTCTGTTTTCCAACCACACACAGGGTGTGATTTCTGCATTCACTGGCCCTCTAAAATCATAGGCCCTGATTCTGTTTAGAGAATGGAAGACTGTGAAGGTAAAGGTCTTCTTTCTGCCCAGGCTTCAGCCACATTTGATGCAATTTTGCACATGGAAGCAGATTTGTGACTGGTTTTGGCAATGGCTGGGATCTTCCATCTGTACCTCTGCCACACCACCCTGTCTCCCATCTATCAGTCTGCTCAGAGAGCAGCTGTGGCATGCGGGACTCTTGGTGTGTTTGGACATGACTGCCTTGACTATTTGAGCCCTTCTGATTGTGGGCTAACAAACATCATATCAATCATGGCAAACAGAGTATCCTCCAGTGAGGATGGTCAAGGCCCAAACTATCTCTGGCAACGAATGAACAATAAATAAATTCCATTGGTGCATTTTCATTCCCTGAGCATGCCAGCTACAGTCTTAAGTGACATATGGCCTTTAGATAATAATATACTTCAAGTAATGGGGGCAATTGTACTTTGATCAATAATCCTTCATACATGAAAACCCAAATGGCAAATAAACAAAACAACCCTGAAACAAATTTTGGTTGTTTTAGACTACCTTTCCTCATAAAATCTTTAAAAATTATTTTAAAATTGACATAAAATTATATGCATTTTTCATGTACAGCACAGTGTTTCATATATTAAAGAGTAACTAAATCTAGGTAATTAACATTCCCATGACCCCACATAGTTATCATTTTGGTGGTGAGGGTACTTAACAACCATTGTCTCAGCATTCTTCAGGAATACAATATATTGATATTAACTAGAGTAACGATATTGTGCAATAGACTTTTTGAATGTACTCTTGCTATTTTAACTGAAATTTTGTATTCTCTGAGCAATATCTCAACCCCCACTTCCTAGTCACCCCCGTCCCTTGTAATTGACACTCTACTCTCCACTTCTGAGATCAACTCCTTTAGAGTCTACGCAAGAATGACACGTGGTATTTGTCTTTCTGTGCCTGGTTTATGTCACTTAATATGATATCCTCCAGGTTCATCCTTGTTGTTACAGGGTTTCATATATATTTTTTACATACTTAAATACTATTCCAATGTGTTCATATAACACACTTTCCTCATTCATCTGTTGATGTGCACTTAGGGTGATTCCACATATTGGCTATTGTGAATAATGCTGCAATAAATATGGGAGTATGAATAGCTCTATAACATACCAGTCTCATTTCCTTTGATTATATACCTCAAAGTGGGATTGCTGGATCATATGGTAGTTCTATGTTTAATTTTTTGAGGAAGTTCCAGACTGTTTTTCCATGATGACTGTACTAATTTGCATCTCACTAAAAGTGTGCAAGGGTTCCCTTTTGTTCACATTCTTGCCAAAATTTTTTATATTTTGGTAATAACTATCCTATCAGGTGTTATCTCATTGCTGTTTTAATTCACATTCATATTTAATTCATATTTCCCTGATGATTAATGATATTGAGCATATTTTCATGTGACTGTTGGCCATCTGTATGTCTTCTTTTGAGAAACATCTATTCAGATCATTTTTCCATTTTTAATCAAGTTATTGTCTTATTGAGTTCCTTATGTATTTTAGATATTAATCCCTTATTAGATATATAGTTTGCAAGAATTTTCTCCAGTGCTGTGTGTTGTCTTTACACTCTGTTAATTGTTTCCTTTGCTGTGCAGAATCTCTAGTTTGGCAAAATTTCATTTGTCTACTTTCGCTTATGTTGCCTGTACTTCTGTGGTCATTGCTGAGAAATCATTGCCCAAACCTTGTCATGAAGATATCCCACTGTTTAATTTTAGTTTCAGGTCTTACCTTTGAGTCTTCAATCAGTCTTCAATACATTTCAAATTCATTTTTGTATATGTCATGAGATAAGAGTCTAATTTCATTCTTCTGTATGTATTCGTATATTCAGTTTTCCAACACCAATTTATTGAGAAGACCATCATTTCCCCATTGTGTGTTCCCCTTTAGATTATATAGAAGGAAATGAGAGGGAGGGGGGTATAAAAAATGGTGGAATGAGACAGACATCATTACCCTATGTACATGTGTGATTACACTAATGGTATGAATCTACATCGTGTACAACCATAGAAATGAAATGATGTACCCCATTTGTGTGCAATGAATCAAAATGCAGTCTGTAAAAAATTAAAAGATAAATTAAAAGAAAGATAAAAAAATGCATTGGCTATAAACCTGCAGATTTATTTTTGGGCTGTGTATTCTGTTCCAATGGTTTATGTGTTTGTTTTTATGCAAGAACCATGCAACTTTGGTTACTAGAGTTTTATAGAATATTTTGAAGTCAAGTAGTTTGATGCCTATTGCTTTGTTCTTTCTGCTCAAGATTTCTTTCATCAGTGGGGGACTGGGGTTGTAGCTCAGTGGTAGAGTACTTGCTTAGCATGTGTGAGGCACTGGGTTCAATTCTTAGCACTGCATATAAATAAATAAATAAAGGTCCATCAACAACTAAAAAATTTATTAAAAAAGATTGTTTTCATCATTTCAGATCTTCTTTGGTTCCATATGCATTTTAGGATTGTTTTTCTATTTCTCTGAAGAATGTCACTGGTATGTGGATAGGCATTGTACTGAACCTGTACAGACTGCTTTGGGTAGTAAAAACATTTTTATAATGTTCTCCAAGACCATGAACATGGGATATCTTTCCATTTAGTGTCATTTTTCATTCCTTTCACTAATGTCTTAGTTTCCTTGGTTAATTTTGCCAAGTAGTTGAATTTTTTGTGGTTATTGTAAATAGAATTATTTTCTTGATTTCTTTTTCAGAAGGTTTGCAATTAATGTATAGAAATGCTGATTTCTTTCTAATTTATTTATTTTGATTCATTGTAAACAAATGGGGTAAAATTTATTTCTCTAGTTGTACATGAAGTAGAGTCATACCATTTGTGTAATCATACATGTACATAGGGTAATGATGTTTGTCTCAATCTGTTATTTTTCCCTTCCCTCCACCCCTCCCACTCCTCTTTCCTCTATACAATCCATCCTTCCTCCATTCTTGCCTCCCTCCCACCCCCATTATGTATAATCATCCACTTATCAGTGAGATCATTCGACCTTTGGATTTTGAGATTGGCTTATCTCACTTAGCATGATATTCTCCAACTTCATCCATTTGCCTGCAAATGCCATAATTTTATTATTCTTTATGGCTGAGTAATATTCCATTGTGTTTCTTTATCCATTCATCAACTGAAGGACATCTAAGTTGGTTCCACAGTCTAACTATTGTGAATTGAGCAGCTATAAACATTGATGTGGCTGTATCTCTGTAGTATGCTGATTTTAAGTCCTTTGGGTATAGGCCAAGGAGTGGGATAGCTGGGTCAAATGGTGGTTCCATTCCAAGTTTTCTAAGGAATCTCCACACTGCTTTCCAGAGTGGCTGCACTAATTTGCAGCCCCACCAGCAATGTATGAGTGTTCCTTTTTCACCACATCCTCGCCAACACCTATTGTTGCTTGTATTCTTGATAATCGCCATTCTACTTGGGGTGAGATGGAATCTTAGGATAGTTTTGATTTGCATTTCTCTTATTACTAGAGATGTTGAACATTTTTTCATATACCTGTTGATTGCTTGTAGATCTTCTGTGAAGTGTCTGTTCATTTCCTTAGCCCATTTGTTGACTGGGTTATTTGTATTTTTGGTGTAAAGTTTTTTGAGTTCTTTATAGATTCTGGAGATTAGTGCTCTACCTGAAGTATGTGTGGCAAAGATTTTCTCCCACTCTGTAGGTTCTCTTTTCACATTGCTGTTAGTTTCCTTTGCTGATAAAAAGCTTTTTAGTTTGAATCTATCCCAATTATTGATTCCTGCTTTTATTTTTTGTGCTTTGGGAGTCATGTTAAGGAAGTCTGATCTTAAGCCGACAGGATGAAGATTTGGACCTACTTTTTCTTCTATAAGGTGCAGGGTCTCTGGTCTGATTCCAAGGTCTCTGAACCATTTTGAGTTGAGTTTTGTGCAGGGTGAGAGATAGGGGTTCCATTCTGCTGCCTATGGCTTTCCAGTTGATTTTTATATGTTGATTTTATATTCCCCCGACTTTACTGAATTTATTAGTTCTAACATATTTTTAGTGACATCTTTAGGGTTTTCTATATATAAGATCATGTAGTATGTAAACAGGCACAGATTAACATCTTCTTTTCCAATTTGGATGCATTTTATTTATTTATTTATTTTGTTGCCTAACACTGTAGCTAGGATTTCCAGCACTATATTGAATGGAAGTGATGAGACTGGGTATCTTTATCTTCTTCCAGATATTAATGGCTTTCAAATTTTCCCTCTTGAGTATGAGGTTAGCAGTAAATTTGTCATATAAGACTTTTACTGTATTGTTTTATGAGGATTTTTAAAAAATGTTAAATTTTGTCAAGTGCTTTATCTGTGTTAAGATCACATGATTTTTGTCTTTCATTTTTTAATGTGAATCATCACATTTGTTGATTTACACATGTTAAATCATCCTTACATTCCTGGGATGAATTTCATTTTATTTATTTTTGTTATGTTTTTATTAGTGCATTATAATTATATATATATATATTATATATATGTTATATATATAATATATATATTATATATAATTATTTATATATAATATATAATTATATATATATAATTATAATGCACTGATAACATTCATTAGTGTATTCATTATGATGAACTCAGTTTTCTGGCATTTTGTTGAAGATTTTTGCATCTATGTTTATCAGGGATATTGGCCTCAAATTTCCTATGTAATGTCTTTGTCTGGCTTTGGAATCAGGGTGATGCTGGCCTTATAAAATAAATCTGTAAATATTCCATCCTGTTTAGTCATTTGGAATAGCTCGAACAATTGGTATTAGTTCTTTGTTAAATATTTGGTATATTTTTAACAATGAAGACATCCAGTCCTAGGCTTTTCTTTAATGAAAGACATTTTATTACTGATTCAATCTCCTTGTTATTTGTGGGGTCATACTTTGTATTTCTTCATAATTCAAATCTTGGGAGTTATGTGTGTCAAGGAATTCATCCATTTTTTCTAAGTTATCGAGTTTGTTGTCATAAGTCTCTAATGATCCTTTTATTTATGCTGTTTCAGTTGTAATGTCTCCTTTTTCATCTTTGCCTTTATTTGAGTCTCCCTTCTTTTTCCTTTGTCTTTTTTTTTTTAACTAAAGGTTTGTAACTTTCGTTTATCTTTTCAAAAAAGTGATAACCAACTCTTAAGTTTTGTTGATCTTTTCTAGTTTCCATTTCATTGATTTCTCTCTGATAATTATTTTCTTCTTTTACTGTTTGGTTTAGCTTGCTTTTGGGTTTTTGTGTCCTTAAGGTGCAACATTATGTTGTTTACTTGCTATGTCTTCTTTGTTGATGTAGATACTTAGAGCTATAAACTTCATTCTTAGAACCACTCTTCTGCATCCCATGAGTTTTGATGTATGGTGTTTTCCCTTATTGATTGTCTAGAAAGATTTTAATTCTATTTTAATTTCTTGACTGACCCATTGGCTATTCTGGAACATGTCCTTAATTAATTTGTATTCATGAATTTTCTGAATTTCCTCATGTTATCAATTTATAGTTTTATACCATTGTGCTAAGAAAACATATTTGATATGATTTCAGTCTTCTTAAATTTGTTAAGAATTCCTTCATGGCCCATCTAGTGATTCTGGGTAGGCTCTCTGGTGTGGTTTTGAAGGCCAGAACCACGGAAGTTGGTGTGGCACTGGGGCATACCTAAAGCCTGGTGAAGCTGTGGCCTGCCTGCCAGTGAGGGCTACTTAGATCCAGGAGTCACTGAGGTTGGACTGATGGTGGTAGAGAGCAGAGATCAAGTTGCATTGCAAACCTAAGTCTGGGGTTGAGAAGAGTCTAGAAGCTTAGTCCATGGATACTGGCATGGAATCTGGGGTCATGAAAGCCTGCCTGGTTTTGGGTTTTACTGCAACAAGCCTGGCTTTAGGGTAAAAAGTAAAACCCTATTCTTACATCCCTCTCTTTTCATCAAGTGGGTGATCTCTCCTTATGCTTTTAAGCCTGAGACTTGAGAGGGATGATGCAGGTAAGGTAAAACTGTCCTCTTCAGTGTACCTTCTACCACTGTGCTGATTAGGCTTTCTTAGCTTTTATGAAGGTATTTTTCTGTGTGGATAATTCAGATGAATGTTTCTGTTGGGGGGATGGTCACTGGAGAGTTCTACTCTGCTCTTGCTCTGCCTCTCCCCTCCATAAGTGTTTTACAGATGGTATGGCAAGTGACAACAGATATAAATGAAAAACCTAGGGAACGGTTTTTAGGTTTCAAAAGATAAAATGGCTATATCAAAAACAAGTCAATGAAAGATGTAATTTCAAGTTTTGAGGGTATTTTGCTGCAGGTCATATGGAATTGCCATTAGAAAGGGAATTCCTAGTATATACATTTTGACTTCATACAAATGCTAGTTGTGGTTCTGATACTTGGCCATATCAAAGTTGTTGTTGTCTGCTGAATGTGAACCTTTGAATTGAAATTCCAGCTCTCTCATTTTTTAAATGAGAGTTTGGGTAAATAGTTGAACCTTTTTGAACCTTAGGTTTTCTTTTCTTATGGCTTGAACATGACAGTGGTGACTATATCAGAACGTTATTGAGAAGATTAAAAAGCTTATATAAAACCATCTATAGATATTCAATGAATATTTGCTTTCTTCATTCCTTGGGCTATTTATGCAAGAATATGTGTTGAAATAGAAGAAATCATTCTGCCTAGTCTTTGTGTAAGGACATATGGCTAGCGTGGATTTACCCCTAACTAGATGTTTGATCTTAGTTGCCTTTTGGGACCCACCTTCTCATTTTTCACATAAAAAGTTGGAATAGAAGATTTGTAAGGTGATTTTTTTTTTTTTTGGCTCCAACATCTTGGTCTTTTTGGTAGCAGCTGACAAGAGAGGGCTCATTAAAGGAAGCTAAAACCACAAAGTTATACTTCAATCTCAATTTGGTTTGTTAAAACTTCCACAACTATCATGATTTCTTGCAATATTGTTTCCCTCAGTCATCATTCTTTTCTATAATCCCATGGGACTCTGTCCTCACCAAGTAACCTTTCCTGAAAGTAAAGCCTACCGGATGGTCATCATGTCTCTTGCTATCTCTGTCCTTTATATTCTTAAAGGAGAGCAGAGGCTGGTGATGGATCTTGTCCTGTGTCTGGCACTGTGAGGAAGAGGAGAAAGTTCTTTATATAATTCCCCCACAACTGTAGTTCAGTGGCTTCAGAGCTCTGATCTCAGATTTGTATATGCTTCCAGTTTTCTCCCTTGAAGGATTCTATCATCATGAGCATTCCCAAAAAAGTTTTTGTTGTAGATTTTTTTTTAAAGTGACACAGGAAATTTTAGAAATGCAGACTTTGCTGCCAGTTCTGACTGCTAACATCTTCCTGCTTGGCTTTGATCTTTCCTGATATGTGCCATTGATGGCCCCAGGTCTGCAGAGTTCTGGTTCCCTTATTTGCTGAGCTTTGGTTGTTCCAAGAGTTCTTGACTTCTGCTTTATCATACATAGATACAGATGATGGACCTCTGCTCTTGATGCTTCCTATACCTTTCAAAGATCAAGGCTTGAATGAGATTATTTGCATGATGCCATTTTGAAAATTATTCAGTATCTGGGATACTAGTGGGGCCTTCCTACTGTTATTAATACAAAGGTCACAGCCATCCACAGAAAGCTCTCTTAAACTTGATATAACTAGAGCACCAAGGTGGTAGTATGCAGTCTAAGGCATAGTGTTCTCTTCTAAGATTTTTTTCTGGGCAGTGAATACAAGAAAAATGGAAATTTAAAATAAGTCAGCTAAAATATTGCTCTCAGTAAAAAGTAAAATGGATTATAATCATCAAGTAAATTGATCGTCTCATAGTTTTTGGCAAACTATCTTTTCAAGAAACGCTAGAATGTTTTCTTTTCAGATGATAATTGAGAAGCTAAGAAAAACTGGTGCCAGGTAAAAATAAATCAGTAGTAAAATAAAAATGATCAAGTTTATTAACACAACAGTCAAGCCAACATTAGAAGGGTTACTTTTTAGGTTGGAAGCATGTCTCTTTGTGGAGTAGTGTTAGGTACTACTAATCTGCAGTGTTAGGCATCACTAATCTACAGTGTGGGAAGAAAATGGGAGAATGGTTTATTTCTTTAATGTTTTTTAGTCCATAAAAATTAATGAGGATATGTTTAAATCTTTCTTAGGGAAAAAATGTACCTGGTAAAGACTAAGTATGTTAGCACCAAAGAAAATGTAGTCATGAAAATTTTTTTTCTCTTAAAAAGGAAGTCATGTGCTAATGTACAAAAGGGGGAAAGATGTGAATTATAAAATGTTAAAAAGAGTTTCAACAGATGCGACTGTTCAGCCTGCAAGAGGCAAATGAGGAGGGAGCACAAGGCCCTACAATGTCTCCTTCACTTGGGCAGCTGGGTCCCTCGTCAGCCAGCCAACAGGCTTGCACTACAGAGTCCACTTTGTGATCTGCATTGTGCTCTCACATTTGCTGTAAGAGCTAACAGCTTACAAATTCCCAAATGAAGATTCATGATTTCTTCCAAATTGTGCCTTTCTATCCCATTTTGTGTGTCTCTTCCTTTCCTAGGAAATTCCTGATGAGCCTTGTGTATGTGTGTGTGCATGCTAGCATGTAAACAGGGAGCTATTTCAGTTCTCTTGGGCTGGGAATCAAATGTTCTTCTGATTCCATACTAAATACTCCCCTGTCACTTCATTTAAGGCCAAGAAAAAGGTTTAATAGCTATTTTCTCATGCCTTGTGCCACTGGGACTGAGATAATATAAGGGCAAATCAGATTCTCTGCTGAGTAAATCCTCTTATCCAAACAGGCTCTCTTCCTTTGACTCCTGAGTATATGAGTTTATTCAGAAGGCCCAAGGCAGTAGTTATCCCAGTTTTTCAGGTGTCAGAAAAAAAGTGACTTCTGCAGACTTCTTTGAAGTGCAGTCCAATACTTTTGGCTAAATAGTTCTGGACATAGTAAATCCTCCATGCTCTAACCTTTCCTAAAGATCCAGGACAACAGTGGCCTTGGCCCTGTGCGGCTTATCCCATGTGGCCCTGACACAATTTGATGCTGATATTTTCTGACAGGAAAGCACAAAAGGAGAAATAGAAAATGACAGGTCATACAGAAGATCTTTTCCCTCGTGACTTTCTGGCACATCCCTGCAGTTGTGAACGGGGTTGTTAATGCCCATCAACAGAGACCCAGAGCAGTGTAGGGTGCTAGATTATGCCTTTGTTGATGTGCTGGATGATGCACAGAAAACCAAGGACAAGTCCAGGATGAGCTCCTTTTTGGAAACTTACCATTAGTTAAGAGCACAGAAATCATCTAAGAGGAGCCCTTCTTTCATTGTGCTCAAGAGACTAGGAAAGGGGTTTTTAGGAGGAATGAAATTATGCAGTTCTGTGAAACACTCAACGAGGCACAGAACTGCAAAACTCAACTCTAGACAGTAAACAATGACTTGGGATTTGGGAATCTAACATGTGGTGCCTTCTAGCAACATGGTCCTTTTTCACTTCTCATGGATTCTGAGAACTGGAAGGATCTGGGAAATAATTTAGCTGAATTCCTTCTTTTATGTAAAGATGAGGACACTGAACCCGCAGGGAGAATGACTTACCCAGGTTTACACACTGACTGGCAGCAGAACTGTGGCAGGTCTTGGCAGACCCAGCCTGAGGAGGATGAAGGGCTCACACTCTGAGGTGGGGGTGTGGGTGGAGTTAGGAGCTAGGGATGCGTGATGCAGTGGCCCAACAGAGGCTGCTCTTGGACAAGCTACGTGTCTCCAAGGTAGGGCAGAAATGAACACAGATCCTTGCTGTCAGGAAATTTCCCTGAGCGTCAGAAGAATTCTGCATTCTGTCCTGCTGCTGTTCACTTATATTTAGTCTGGAGTAAAGATTAGGCACCATCAGCAGGGGTGCAAGACTCTCCACCAGTAACCTGTCAGCTGTCATCAGCCCTGGTTCCTGGCTGTGCTCATTTGGGGGGAAAATAAAAGTGGAACCAAATGGGTGGCTGCTTGTCTGGATGTGTACAGAACCAGTTGGAACCTTCAGCAACTCATTTAACTGAGTCTCAATGAACTCCACTAAAAAATGAAGGGAGATGGACCACACACTGTCTATTCTTTGGAATGACCCTTTTATATTCTCTGGGCTGCTGTGAGGATCACTTAGGTGATGGCGGCAGAATATATGCAAATTATAAGATGTTATTACAATCACCCCAAATTTATTCATTTATGGGGTATTTCTCAGGACACTTTTTAGGGACTTATCAGCATGATTTGTTATATCTGTCTCCCAGAGAAGAAAAGGAATAGAAAGGTTAAATCAGAGTTTCCATTTGAGAGCTGAAGAGGAATTGCAGGTTCTTAGAGAACCTAGCGTGAGCTCTGTGCACTGTCCTCTGACCATATGCCCTTGGCTTCCTGCTGGAACATTTGACCCACATTTTAATTTGTGTCATTTAGGGAAAGCAAATCAATAGTAGGGGCAGGATCAAAAGTTGTAACCTGGAGAATTTCTATCATTTTTGTCTAGAGAAAAGAGAAAGTTCTTTACAAAGTTCCCTTTTTCTATTTTGTGTTTTTGCTTATTAGAATTGCCATTTTAAAACCTTATTAAAAATTTTGTCATTTTCTTAGTTATTGCCAGAAAAACTAGAGTATAATATTTGTTTTTAAAACATACCTTTTGATTTTAAAAATACTATGCACACATGGGTTTGGAAATACAATATATAAAAGAAAAAAATTAACACATTAATATTCAGAGATAACAGCTGAAAATGTTTAGTTTATTTTTTCCTAGTCTTTTTTCATATAGGCTTGGATTTACATTTCTAACACCCACAAGATATCTTTGTAGGGTCTCTTGAATATTTAGACCCACAAACAGTCACAGGCTACATTAGATGATGCTCTCCTTGAGAGGAACTGCAGCTTTCAGCAGAGCAGTACAGCTCAGGTATGTGGAAATTTATACACATTGGAGGATGCAGGAGTCACCTGGCTTAAAAGCGCCTGTCCAATGGAGACAACATATGGTGTAACCATGCATAGCTGTAGTTTCCAGGGTCCCACAGTGCACACAATGGTCACTGAAGTTGGGAATCAAAGCATAGCACTCCCTCAGGTGATAACAGCTCTCTGAGAACAGATGTAATTCACCCATCTGGGGTCAATCTGGGGTCATTTTCTCAGCCATGAAATTAAGAAATAGATTATCTGATTGAAAGGAAGGATTTTACCCATAACACTATAATTCAATTTTTTGTGTTTTAAAAAAAGGATGAAATGATGAGCATGTTCCATCACAATTTAAAGTGTTTGAACTACCTGTAATGTATTTAACCAGTCCACCAGTATTGTGTGCTAAGCTAATTTCAAACATTTCACTATTAAAATTATTGCTGAGATGAAAATCCCTGTATACAAATCTTTGTATAAAACTGTGATCATTTACTTAATGTAAAACTAGGGAATGAAAATAATGACAGGTTCTGAAATTTATAAGGCTGTTAAGACATCTTTTATAAGCTGCTCTTCAAAAAGAAAATAGAATTATATGAAACTATCTGCATCTTGACAAATGATCTATGTTCCTTTAAGACATTTGCTAATTTTAAACTAAGAAAGTGCTGTATCTTTTAAAATTATGCTTTTTTTTTATTACTGATAAGTTTAGAAATGTTTATATGAAGTCTATTGTTGTCTATTCTTGTCCTTTCTTGTTTTTACCGGAAAGCCTACCTTTCACTTATTAAGGATATTTACATTTGAATCTCATCCACTGCAAACTTTTGCAGTCTTTATTTATCTTTCAATACAAATTTTTATTTTTAGGTAGACAAATCTTCCTATTCTTTTTTATATGCTTGTATCAATACTCCTGAGACTGTTGTTACAAGGGTATTTTTCTGTGGGAATTATGCAGACTTTCTAAGTGTTAGAAATCCATATTTTTGTTTGCAAATATGCATTGAAAAGCTTTCTATTTATATTTAGGATCTGGAACATTTTATATATTCTTGGATTTTTCATTCCTTAAAAGTGTGGTGGAAGTTGTTCAACAGTTACGTAGGTTCAGTACTATTTTTGAAATAAATTTTAGACAAATGCAGAATGTTATTCTATTGTTCATCTGTTCAGCTTTGCTACATTATTTTAAGGCATTTTTAGTATATAACATGATGAATTTTATTGAGATGTAAGCATTTATTGGCACAGAATTTTACATACAGTTTAAATAGAAATATAGCACAGACTTTGACAGGATATTTTTTTCTTGTATATTCTTTCTGTTGTGGGGTGGGTACTGGGGATTGAACTCAGAGGCACTTGACTACTAAGCCACATCCTCAGTCCTATTTTGTATTTTATTGAGAAACAAGGTCTCAGTGAGATGCTTAGTGCTTTGCTTTTGCTGAGGCTGGCTTTGAACTTGTGATCCTCCTGCCTCAACCTCCCAAACTGCTTCTATACTCTTTTCTTTAGCTATTTTAAACTTCTGTCTTTCTTATGTTAGACTAACCAGGGGTTTTGCATTTTACTTTTCAAAGAATTAGCTTCTAATTTTATTTAATAATTCTATTGTTTTCTGATTCTAATTTTCTGTTCACAATTCTTATTAATCTGCTTCCCTCTTCTTGTTTTTGTTTTTAATGGAAAATGTCTCTACATTGACAAAAATAATTATAGAAGAATCTAGGCAATGATAAATGATATTTTCTGGGACTGCAGAAAATGATATGATGGGAAAATGATTTTCTGGGAAAATGATATGCTCTGAAAAAACTGTCTCTGATTCCAGACAGAACCCAGTCTGGCTTCCTGGTTTTATCTAGGGTGTGAAGTGTGTTGCCTTGTGTGGTACATGGAAGCATGTCTTCTAAGCTTTCTTTTTTTCCCTAGGCAGTAAGAGAGGAGAAGGTAAGAGGGCTGGAGAGTTTAGTCTCCTTCTGGTCAGGGCCCGTCTCCTGTCAGTGCAGAACAGGGCAGAAGAGGTCCTATAGACATTCTCAGTGGCAATTGGTCCAAAATTCCAAAGAAGGAAAAGAATGGTTTCCAGTCAGGCTCTTTGTTCCATACTCTTTATCATTTACTACATGCCAAGCACTACATGAAGTCATTTCTAAGCCCCACCAGAATTCATAAAACAACCAGTCAATTATTCTCATTTTATGTGGGAGGGATCAGTATGGTGACTTCTCCAAAGTCACACAGCCAGGATATAATCCAGTGTTGTTGGACTGTAAAGCTTGTGTTCTTAACTACCCGGATACATCATGTTACAGCTTCTCAATGCTTCCCGGGATCCCTACAGCATGTTCTTATTATTTCAGGGGAAGCTTTTGTGAGCCTAGGATCAGTGATCCAAAAGAACTTGTAGTTTTATGACACATTATGTATATTATTTCCCCTCAAAATTATATTCCCTTTTTCATCTCAATGCATGGAAACATTGCCCTGAAAATGACACTTGAACTGAATGTCCAAGTAATCAGGACATTCCTCAGTCTGCCAGTTCATTTACTCCCCCAAAGAGTAGAGGGTATGTAGAGGGGAGGTGGGAAGGAAGGTGGGAGGGTTGGGGTGGCAGCTATTAGGAAAGATGAAGTGGTAATGAGATTATGTCCCAACTAATCTGACCTTGTAGCATATTTAGACACAGAAATGCTAGGCTTACTTAAAAACTCTCACAAAATATCATTTTAAAAATTAAAATCTTAGTGTTAAATGATTTGGTTATATAACACAGGTCTGCCAGCTTTATGCTGTTAACGGTTTCCCTCGAGGTCTGCCAAATTTTGCCTGTGAGAGAAAATGAAATAAACGAAGGTAGAGTCGTAACTGAATTGAATGTGATGTAAGGTGAACAGATCCAACAGTGAATCAGAGCAAACTTTGGGTCAAGTGATTTCTATCATCTCTGGCCCCTCTGGAAGTTCAAACTGCACAGCAGGAGATACTGGCCAGGGGGATTCTATTCCACTCTGATCTGAGTCTTTTCATTCATGCCAGCACTTATAGTCAGGATCTCTTCTGAATACACACAACCCACGGCACATTTTTTTCAAGAGCACAGAAACTGTTCTGAACACGTTAGCTAATCATGCCTGTTGATTTATGACATTCACACATGCTTTTAAAAAATATGAACTTTAAAATCCAGATACTAAAAAGCAAAAGCCACCTACAAAAGACAAGACCTGTTTTCATGAGAGTTTTTACACAAAGCTTCATTCACTCTGTCTTGGCTGGAACAGGATACCACTGATAAGGCTGCTGGTGAGTGCCCAGGAAGAGAGGAGAGGAGAAAGAGCAGGCAGGAAATATTCTTTGGTATCTGGAAATAAAGAAGAAAGTCTATTTCTATACTTACAATTGCAGTTGGGGTGGCAGCCAGCACGCAATAGAGCACCAGAGGGGTGATGAAGCTCTCTTCCTCTGTCCCTGGGTAAGGCTTCATTAAATCTCCATCCTGACAGAAGAATCCTTGAATATGCACCTGAAAAGTGTCAGTGCATTCGAAGTAGTAGGCAAGCAGCACTGTCCCAGCCATGATGACAAGCTGAAAATACAGCATGGCCACACAGAGACATTAGCAGGGCTTCGGAGCAGCGTGGATCCCCAGAGCACACTCCCTCCATCACCCAGTGGCTCTCCTGGTATTGGTATTGGCAAGTGTGTGCATGCCTGGGTCGGCGTGCTCTGGGCTCTGGGAGTGTGTGCTTGCTTGTCTGCCTGGTAACATCTGTTGTAGAAACCTTCCAGCAAATAAAACACAGCTCCCATCTGAAAGGCAGGCCACAGCCAGGCTTGAGCAGACGCCCAGCTTCTGCTGCTACGCTCTCAGAGTGTGCATGGGAACCAAGGCAATATTTTCACTCAGAACACAGGTGAAGAGTCAAAGAACAGAGGTGAGTCTACTCAGGACAGAGGTGAAGAGTTAAAGGGCACAGAGTCAGCAAGATGCAGATGTAAGATCTGTTTATCAGAAATGTCTTAACAGGCTAGAGGTAGACTTACCTTACAAAATATTAGAGGCAACAAATCAGGAACAAATGACTGACTGAATGAGTAAGTGAATGAACAAAGAGGAAAGTTAAGGCCTAGAAAGATTAAGAAAAAATTCCAGAATCATCTCCTAAATTATTGGCAGGTGTTGGACACCAAGTTATAACTTAATTGTTTTCAAAACAGTTTTGCTTTTATTCCAAAATGCTTTCTACCAGTAAACCAAGAATATACCTGATTATATCTTACAGACATATATCCTTCCTCAGATTTAGACACAATTATCCTTTCATTTTGGCTCAAATTGCCTAGAAAGTCACTGAAATTTAGATATAGATTTTAATAGGTATGTGGAATTGAGGGCATAGCTAAATGCAATGTTATTTTTCTCATCTATATTTGGAAAACACCTAAATGTCAAGGTAAGACAGAGACAAAGGTAGATAGAAAGCAGGTCTTCAAGGTTATGAAATCATAGAACCTTGAATCAAAAGAGATCTTGGATTCTTCCAGTCTAACACTTTCACTTCATAGATGAGAAAACTGAGGTCCAGAATGTGGAACTGACCATTAAGACTTGTCCAACAAGTAAACTAAACATGTGCTTAGATGGAGCATTCACAACTCAGGAAAACTGAGATGGAGAAAATATATTCTTTAATGTTGATTCATTTAAAGGCATCAAAATAATCATTATGGGAAAAAAATCATAACAGGGTAGTACATCTCCCCTCACCCTGGTATCAGGAATTGATACCAGTCAACCACCAAGCTACACTCCAAGCCCTTTTTATTTTGAAACAGAGTCTTATTACATTGCTTGCTAAGGCTGGCCTTGAACATGCCATCCTCCTGCTTCAGCTTCCCAAGTTAGGACTTCTTCATTTGGAAGTATATATTGGACAGTGAGGGGAAACCATCATCTTTTCAGGGTTCAAGAAGTTCAAAGTTTTTTTCCAGTCCTGGAATGACTAAACCAAAGTCACACAGATAATAAGTACTAAAACCAGGACTCGAAATCCAATTTTTTTTTTTTTTTTTTTTTTTATCTGTCAGAGTGTCAAAAACTACATTCTATACAAAAGGATAAAGAGAGAGAGGGGAGGCAGAGGAGGTCAGTGCCATTGCAGAAAGGCACTGTTTGGCATTCATATCCATTTCCCAACCCTTTACTTCAGCCACAGCATTGAAGCAGGGCCGCACACTCTGCCCACCCTAGAATCAGCACAGCCTCTGCTCCTGGGACAATACGATTCTACCTCATCATAGCATGAAAAATGCTCCCTGTTCCTCCAATTTCCCCTCTTTCTCTGTGCCTTTCCTTTTTGACTCAGAAGCCCTTTGTGCCTCTCACTGCAGTGTGGCTCAAGTACCAACTCCTGGGCATCTACAGAGAGGTCTTTGTTTTGGCTGCATCTCTCTACCACCTTTCCTTTTATTCCAGGTGGACTGCACATCACCCTCTCCATTCACCTTCCCTTGTGCATAACTTGTTTCTGGCTCTACAAGGATTATATTCTTCTAGTGTCTGGTATTTTCTACCCAGGGAACCTCCACCCCCCAGGGCCTCCCATCACAATTTCTGACCTTCCAATAATCTGTTTCTCCATGCCTGAAGTTGTTTATTGGCACCACATACAAACATTTATCTATGCTGTTTCAAGTTATTTATCTTCCTTATAGCAACAGGGAAGAGATTTGGATGACATTTCCTCTAAGACTGAGAGGCGCTCTGCACTGACCCTGCTAATGGTGCACTTGCCTATAGCTAGCTTACAAAGTCAAAGCCATGATGTTCCTATTTCTTTTGTGCATGGCTGGTCAACTGAATTGACCTGGTGGGAAAGAACCTAGCTAGCTATGTTGAATGTTTTGCAGGGGAGATAACACTAAGATCGCAGCAGTTCTGAGGCTTTGCCTCTGCAGCTCTCTGTCTCCAGCACAGGGCTGATCTAGGATTTTTGTGTATTTCATCCATGTGGATGGAAGCATATTTGTCTCTTCCATCATCTCTTAGAATATGTCTGCATAGAGGACAGGCATGACCTATGGGAGAATTTGGGACAAAGAAGAAACCAAAACCAAAAATGGCATCTAGTTTCTTCTATTAAAGAAAAGCATTCAATTTCACTGGGTGCCTTTGTACTACCACTTCCTTTTACAAAAAAGAAACGTGAAGTAAACTAAAGCAAAACACAACACACAAATCAAAGAACAGAAACTTAAAACAGAACTGCCTTAATGTTATTTTTTATTCTAGTGTATTTAACAGCAAAAAAGTCAATGTCACATGACTAAATTTGAACTCTATAGAACAAATCTTGAATAACTACCTGATAGATTTAATTCTGGAAGCAGCATTCAGAGAGAAATGAATAATTCATCAATCAGTTTCAAGACATAAAGAACATAGAACCTGAGACACTCAAAGGGTGGTACAGGTGGGTGGGACCCTTTAGAGCTTATGTAACAGCACTGACCCCCACCATGGATCAACTTGCCATGGCTCTTCTCTTGAGCAGCCAGGAACCCTCTCATTCTCAAACTCCTCAGAGGTTGCAAAGGAACAAAATTAGAGCAATTCAGATCTTGATTTCTAGTGTACTTTCCTATTGAAAATTATTTTGCAACCATATATTAAAATGAAGCTGACAGGTTTGCTGCCAGAACAGAGGAAACACATTGATTGAGCTTCCAGGAGTGGAGAGGTCCACTCGCTACACTGACAGCGCTGTATAATTAGCCATCCATGTTCTCCCTTTTCCCTTCCCGGCCTGGGTCATGATCCATCACTGTCTAGGTTTATGTCACTGGTGCCAGCTGGCACACTTGCCATCTCTGCTTCCCTCCCCAACCCCATTTAGGGATGCATGGAGGGAGGCCATAATGTTGGTGTCACTTAAGCAGATGGTGAGGCTGTGCCGGGCCGAGTACTGGTGGAAGGGTTGGCGATGTCAGTGTGACAGAAGCAATTACGGCTGTGAGAGGATAATGAGGTGTGGGGAGCGCACATACCAGGGACTGACCTCAATTTCACTTCCCAAGAATGACATTCCAATATAAGAAAGTGCATTAAGTGCTGATCATGCCACAAGGATTTGGAAGGCAGACGCCAGCAATCTCTGAAATCCAGCCTGTCCTGGTTGAGAGTGCAGTGTTTCTACACAGGCCCTCTGCTGATGAGAGGAAAGTAAATGTCACAGAGTTGAGCAAGGAATGGAAAGTCTGGAGCGATTGTAGATCACAAATTTATAGACTTGATACAAGCTTCAGGGAAGAGAGCACCAGGTGAGGGTGGTAGCATTCAGGTGTGTGTGTGTGTGTGTGTGTGTGTGTGTGTGTGTGTGTATCTGGTGTGTGGCACAGAGACATGAGATTGGAATGAGACCTGGTCTAGAGTGGAAGGGGCATATTTCAAACTGGGGAATTCTTTAGGATAAATACTGATGAGTGGTATGGCTGGGTCATATGGTGGTTCTATGCCTAGTCTTTTCAGGAACCTCCATACTGATTTCCAAAGTGGTTGTACTAATTTACAATCACAGGGTAGGAAATCTTCAAGTAGCATCAATGGAAGTGTAAAACAGTGTAATAGGCTGGAGTGGAAACACATGAGAAAACTGATAGTGAGCTGTCTCTGGGGACCCTTTGAGAGGGGTCAGAGGATCCAAAATGATAGAGGCAAGAGCTAAGCAGGAAAATGAAATGATAATGACATATACTATGCCTGTGTCCTAGAAACTCTTCTAAGCATTTTACATAAGCTATCCTGCATGGTAGGTATATTATCATTTTCATTTTACTTATAAGAAAACAGGTACAGAGAAATTACATGAATTATATAAGGTCACACAGCTCATGGGAGTGAACCTGGGATGATTAGTATGAACATAATGTATCTTTCCACACAAATTTATGTGGCCTGGGGAAAACCAGATTACAAATATGTCAGCATAACATTAAGCACTGAACTATGTGTCACATGCTTGGATGGTTTATTTAAATGACTTCAAGGGTCAGTTTCCTCATCTGTATGAAGGTTAATAATAACTATCTCATAAAGATGCAATGAGGCATATTTTCAGATTCTCATTTTGTTCCAAAAAGGAACTTCCACCAAATAAAGTAAACCAGGATAAATAAACAGTAGGAACAGAGAGGAAAATAAGTATGGTGATAGGAAGCATATCTTTGAATGTAAATTGTCGAAGAGTCAATGCAGTAAGGAAAGGCTTGTCAGTTACACATTTCACAGTATTTGTAGGATTAAAAAAACCAATAAATTGTTAAGGATAAGAATATTTTTGGTACAGTAACCAGACAGAAGTTCTTCTTTGGGGTTCTCATAAAGGGTATGGCATGCTAAGTAATGACTCAGTGAGTATTGATGGTGCTCTTCTTTTTCTGGGGGGGTAACCAGGGATTGAACTCAGGGGCACCCAACCACTGACCACATCCCCTATTTTTGTATTTTATTTAGAGACAGGGTCTCACTGAGTTACTTAGTGCCTTACCATTGCTAAGGCTGGCTTTGTACTTGTGATCTTCTTGCCTCAGCCTCCCGAGCCTCTGGGATTACAGATACGCACCACCCCAGCTGGAGACTGCACTATTCTTTACCTGACACCTCATCTCAACTCAGTATAGGCTTAATATGGGCCTGATGTAAGCTTAGTGGTAGAGCACTTGCCTAATATACACAAGGCCCCTGGGTTCCATCCCCAGCACTGTGAAAACAAAGCAAAAAAAAATATATGGGCTTAATATAAGAAAAATAATACAGGCAAAATTCACAAAAATGATGTCCTGGGCATTCTAATTCAGTCTAGGTTGAATTTGAAAGAGGACAATGCAAGGCTAAGAGCCAAAGGACTGTCTAGGTTGGAAATAAGCTCTACTGCTTGTGGGTGTATGGAAATAAGCTCTACTACTTCTTTAGTTGTGAGGATTGTGTATTAAGTACTGAGAGCAATGTCTGACTCCTGGCACTAAGGCATTTGCTGGAAGTGTGGATGGACTGTGTGTCTTTCAGGGCTCCTACCTAGCTGTAGTTTCTTTCTTTTTTTTATTATTATTGTATACAAATGGGATACATGTTGTTTCTCTATTTGTACATGGAGTCAAGGCATACCATTTGTGTAATCATACGTTTACATAGGGAAATGATGTTTGATTCATAATTTTTTTCCCTTCCCCCCACCCCTCCCACCCCTCTTTTCCCTCTATACAGTCCTTCCTTCCTTCATTCTTACCACACTCCTTATCCCTAACCCTAAACCTAACCCTAAACCTAATGCTAACCCCTCCCACCCCCCATTATATGTCCTTATCTGCTTATCAGCGAGATCATTTGTCCTTTAGTTTTTTGAGATTGGCTTATCTCACTTAGCATGATATTCTCCAATTTCATCCATTTGCCTGCAAATGCCATAATTTTATCATTCTTCATTGCGGAGTAATATTCCATTGTATATATATGCCACAGTTTCTTTATCCATTCATCAGCTGAAGGGCATCTAAGTTGGTTCCACAATCTGGCTATGGTGAATTGAGCAGCTACGAACATTGATGTGGCTGTATCTCTGTAGTATGCTGATTTTAAGTCCTTTGGGTATAGGCCAAAGAGTGGGATAGCTGGGTCAAATGGTGGGTCCATTCCAAGCTTTCTGAGGAATCTCCATACTGCTTTCCAGAGTGGCTGCACTAATTTGCAACCCCACCAGCAATGAGTGTTCCTTTTTCACCACATCCTCGCCAACACCTATTGTTGCTTGTGTTCATGATAATCGCCATTCTAATTGGGGTGAGATGAAATCTTAGGGTAGTTTTGATTGCATTTCCCTTATTACTAGGGATGTTGAACATTTTTTTCATATATCTGTTGATTGCTTGTACGTCTTCTTCTGTGAAGTGTCTGTTCATTTCCTTAGCCCATTTGTTGATTGGATTATTTGTCTTCTTGGTGTAGAGTTTTTTGAGTTCTTTATAGATTCTGGAAATTAGCGCTCTATCTGAAGTATGGTTGGCAAAGATATTCTCCCACTCTGTAGGCTCTCTCTTCACATTGCTGATAGTTTCCTTTGCTGAGAGCTAGCTTTTTAGTTTGAATCTATCCCAGTTGTTGATTCTTGCTTTTATTTCTTGTGCTATGGGAGTCCTGTTAAGGAAGTCTGATCCTAAGCCAACATGTTGAAGATTTGGACCTACTTTTTCTTCTATAAGATGCAGGGTCTCTGGTCTGATTCCGAGGTCCTTGATCCATTTTGAGTTGAGTTTTGTGTAGGGTGAGAGATAGGGGTTTAATTTCATTCTGTTCCATATGGTTTTCCAGTTTTCCCAGCACCATTTGTTGAAGAGGCTATCTTTTCTCCATTGCATATTTTTGGCCCCTTTGTCTAGTATGAGAAAATTGTATTTATTTGAGTTTGTGTCCATGTCCTCTATTCTGTACCATTGATCTACCTGTCTATTTTGGTACCAATACCATGCCATTTTTGTTACTATTGCTTTGTAGTAGAGTTGAAGATCTGGTATTGCAATACCCCCTGCTTCATTCTTGCTACTTAGGATTGCTTTAGCTATTCTGGGGTTTTTATTCTTCCAGATGAATTTCATAATTGCTTGCTCTATTTCTGCAAGGTACATCATTGGGATTTTAATTGGAATTGCATTGAATCTGTATAGCACTTTAGGTAGTATGGCCATTTTGACAATATTAATTCTGCCTATCCAGGAACATGGGAGATCTTTCCATCTTCTAAGGTTTTCTTTAATTTCTTTCTTTAGTGTTCTGTAGTTTCTTAGTTTAGGTTTACAAAACTACGGGAAGGAATGAATTAGAGACTATCTTCTAGTAAGATCTCAGATAGTTAAACACAGACCAATTAGCTGCAGTTAAGAAAGACAACCTCTTGTGAAAACAGCCTCTTGTGAAATGAACCAGTATGTGTATTAGAATCCATCTCCTCTTCTTTAAGGAGGATCAGAGGGGTGCCTTCAGGCAAGGATGTGTGGATGGAATGAGATCATGGAGTCAGACAACTAGTATTAATCAAGTACCTACTATACACAGACACTGGGAATATCTGTATTTTAACACAACTGTTGAAACAGGCATAGTCTTTGGATTCATGTAGTTTTCTCTCAGGATGGATATTATAAAAATATGCTCAAAGAAATGATAATGGCAATTCTCATTGACCATATTACCAGCTATGTAACTTTAAATGTATTATCTTATATGATACTTATACTACCCCATGAGCTGCAATGAGTTACCCTCATCTAAAGAAGAGGACCCCTATCCAAATTCACAGAACTAATGAATGGTAGAGCCAGGATTTGAAGCTCTGGTGCCAATTACTCTTTCATACTTAAAACCTGCAGTAGCAAAGTGAGATGAAACATGTAAAACGCTAAGTGCTTTGTTCTATTCTTGCTTTTAATTTCAGTGCTTTTTTTTAGCGTAACTTAAAGTTGGGCAAGAGTAGAGGCTGACTACTTACTACCAATTCTTTGTTAATTCTTTAAAAACGCTATGTCTCCTGTCTATAATGATCCTTTCTCCAACTCCTTTAATTTTTCCTTTTCCTCAGCCAGGTAAATAAACAGTGGTGCCCTGCAAGGATCTGTCCTTACCTCCACCTTGTCATTTTCTTTATGTGACTTCCATTGATTTATCAGTTACATTTTCCCTAATATGTCTCCATTCTCAGCTCCATTTTCTCTCCTGATCACCAACATGGTGGTGTTCTGTAGACAGTTACCACAAGTCTAAACTGGAGTTCAGTATTTCTTCTTACAAGATACAATTTTTCTTCTCTTCCCTAGCCTGGAAAATCCAACCAATATCCTCTTAGTCACATCAGCTAGAAATCTCAGTATCATATTGGATTCCTCCTTCCTCCAACTCATGCGAGACCCAGTTGCCAATGTTACCGACTGCAGTGCCCTTGTGTTTATCTCATTTTTCTTATGCCTGTTGCCACTGCCTTATCCAGCTTCCACACTACCTCTAGAATCTAGCCTCTCTGTGCCTCCATTTACCCTGCTGTTAAAGAGTTACCATCCTAAGGTGTAGCTATAATTACATCTTTATATTCCTTCAAATCTTCAGCGATTGCCTTGTGGGGACTGAATATTTGTTTTACTCCAAAATTCACAGGTTGAAGTCCAAGTCCCCAATGTGACAGTATGTGGAGGTGGAGCCTTTGGGAAGGACTTAGGTCAAGCAGGTAGAACCCTTATAAATGGGATCAGTATCTTTAGAAAAAGAGACACGACAGACAGTATCGATTTCCCCTCTTCCCCTTTACTGTCTCCTCTCCCCTGTAGGATGTAACAAGAAGACAACTGTTCACAAACCAACAAGAGGGTCCTCACCAGACCCTGAATCTGATGGCTATCCTTGATCTTGGAGTTTTAAGCCTTCAGAACCAGGAGAAAGAAATGTTTATTGTTTAAGCCACCCAGTCTGTTGTAATCTGTTATGGCAGCTTGAGATAAGACACAACTACTTCAGGTAAACCAAGAAAATGTCTCTGCATTGAACTTTGATCGTGCCCATATTTTTTGGTAGAAGAAAGAAGACTGCCATCTAAATAGAGTCTAAGTCAGAGTCCTGTGCCCTTCACTCTCCAAGACCCTGAGCTGACTACCAGAGCCTTGCTCAATCAGTAGAAAAGATACACTCTCCCTCTCTCTGGGATTCCTACATGTTCCTACCAGGCCACCCATTAAAGAACAAATACAAACACCACATCTTTGTATGTATATAGGCATTTCATTCCCCCTGAACCCTGTTGGTTGTTCATTGTGGATGATATGGAGAAATGTAGAGTGTATGGAAATACAACCAGGTAGATTTATAATTATAACAAAGCAGGGGTCAGTGTTGGCTATAAGCTAAATTTTTCTCTTTGATCTTCTGCTTTTAAGAATGTTTTTATAATTCAATCACATGGATGAATTCATAGAAAGGATGCTAAATGGATAGTGGCATCAAAATGGCAGGCATAGCTAAGATCAGAGAGGGTAGAATGAAAATTCAAAATGATTGTGACCTTGGGGAATATTCCTTAGGGATTCATGCAATGCCCTATGCAAGGCTCTTGTGGTCAATAATTCAGGGTCTGAGAAAGTGAATGGCACAGGACTCTTGCCTGAGATGCCCGTGGGCTCTGCCCTTCTCCAGGGCTGCCTCAGAGCGGGGAAAGGGCAGAGCTCAGTACGCACTTCATGTCTGAGGAAGTGAAAGGACAAGAGGATGGGTAAAGAAAAGTCTGGGAAAAGAAGGTCCCAGGTATTTCATGTGCATTTTACATACTTCTTGGAGGTACATAAAGAAGAGGGGGAATGGATGGAAGCAATCTCCCAAGAATCTCTATGATCTAAACGCGATGGTGTTGCTGTATTATTTTTGGTGCTGACCTGAGATCTCTCAAGAGAAGCATTAGAGGTCAGCAAACTACTTCTAAATACCAGCTATGTACCAAACCCCTCAGCTGGTTGGTAGAAATGGAGAGATGAAGTTCTTTCAGCTTTTCAAGAATATGAGCATGTGACCAAGTTTTCAGTGCTGTAACACAATTGGTTAGTGGTTATAATCAGTCAGATGATGGGAGGAAGGATGGACAGATATTACAATGACATCAGGAAGAGAATATTAACTCACACATGATAGGAGACAGAAGGGGCATGTCAGCAATGACATGCGAGCTGGTTGCCATGGTGAAATGAATATTTATGGTCTCTGGAGCTTAAAGATGCAGACTCAGTACCAGGTGGACAATTTAGCACCTGTGCAGCTTTTAGGCAACATACATACAAAGTCTTTCTAGATCAGTTTCTTCATAAATAAAATTGGAACAATGATATCTGCAACAATGACTTGTGAAATTCATTTATGTATATACATTTATATAAATATATATATGAATTAGAATAGGATGGATTTAAATAGGTTCATAAGTTAAAGGAAATCTCAATACTATAAGCATGAATACCTCCCAAATTTATTCTTGGCTGCTTATCCCTTATACTGGCCAGAGCTTTTTCATGTATTTACTCACTTAATATACATATTTGTGTGGTGGTTTTACCTTTTGCAAAGGATTTCTTTTAGTCCTTGTCTTACAATACTTGCTGAGAAAGGTGAATTCCTGATCATCCTTAACCTCTCCCAGCAGAACTAGCACATCTTCCTGGGAAACATGATGTAAAAGGAGTTCTATAAAATCAACTGACCAATCAGAAGCACCACAAAATTCAAGGCATTACCCAGCACATCAATACACAAATCCTGCAGCGCCGTGGGAGAAGGGTGGAGTGACAAGGCCTGTCTGGTCCACCTTTCAGAGATGGGAGCATTGGAGACGGAGACATACTCGGTGCTCACCCCTTCCTCAGGTGGACACCAGCAGCACTGGAAGATGTTTCTTAGGAGCACGGAACTCATCCTTGGAACACGGTCAAGACACTGCATGCTCAGCCCTCACATTCAGATGACTCAAAGGAGGACCAAGAAGGGGTAGGGAGCAGAATTTGGTGATAAGGCCTGACTTTGGTCTTTGTTCTTTCACTGATTTTAGCTTCTTGGATCCATTGACCCATCTGGGAGGAAACACCCTAGCAGGCATGAGATCACATGTGAAGTGGAATTATAGGAGAAGCGTTGGAGGAACACTTCTCAGATGGTAAAACACCACATAAATATGTACACTAAATGAGTAATTTCATGAAAACATCTGGCCACTAAGGAACTAGGAGCTCAGGTTAGATTGGGGAAGGTGTTCATATTTATGAGTGGAATTTCCTTCAATTTATGAACTTACTTATTTAGAACCACATCTTACCTCTTTAAATTTTTTTATTTGTTCTAATTTGTTGTACATGACTGCAGAATGCATTTATACATTTTGATGGATCATACATAAGTGAAGTATAATCTCTCATTTTTCTGATTATATTGTAGGATCACATTGATCATAGTCAAATATGTACATGAGTTAATAGTGTCTGTTTCACTCTATTATCATTCCTACCCCCATACCTACTCCGCTTCCTTCCCTCCCTTCTACCTAATATAAAGTAACTCTCTTCTTCTCTACCCACACCCCCTCCACCCATTTATTGTGAATTAGCATCCACATATCAGACAAAACATTCAGCCTTTGGTTTTTGGGTTTGGCTTATTTTGCTTAGCGTGATATTCTCTGACTTCATCCATTTACCAACAGATGCCATAATTTCATTCTTCTTCAAAGCTGAGTAATATTCCACCACATTTTCTTTATTCATTCATCTGTTGAAGGGCATCTAGATTGGTTCCATAGTTTAGCTATTGTGAATTAAACTTCTATAAACATTGATGTGAGAGAACTGGAGTTGTGGCTCAGTGGTAGAGCATTTGCCTGGCATGTGTGAGGCCCTGGGTTTGATTCTCAGCACCACATACAAATAAACAAATAAAATAAAATAAAAAGATCCATTGACAACTTAAAGTTATTAAAAAAAATTGATGTGATTCTCCTCCAGGCCCAAAGATGGTGAACTTATGCCTAAAGAAGTTGAACCAAGATCAACCCCTACTCTTCTTTCTCTATTTTATTGTAGTAGGCAGAATTTTAAGCTGACTTCTGATGTTTCTGCTCATCGGTGTATATTCTCTGTATGTCCCTATCTTCAGGTGTGGGTGGGACCTAGTAATGTAATGGGATATCACTTTCTTGATTATGTTGCAATATACAGCAAAGACAAAGGGATTGTGATGATGTGATTAATGTCCATAATCAGTTATCCTTGAATTAATAAAAAAGTGAGATTCTCATGGGTGAGCCTGACCTAATTGGTTGAGACTGTTAAACAAAGGAAGAAGTAGAGACATTCTCTTGCATGTCTGTAAGAAGCCAACTGCCATGCTATAGAAAAGACTACATGGCCAGAAAGAGTATACCTCTAGGAGCTGAATTCTGCCTGTGAAGAGGACTCTGAGGCTCTGGTGTGATTACAGCCCTAGCTGACATGTAGGGTTTTACCTAAGAAGACACTGAATGGAGGACCCAGCTAACTTGTATCCAGACTTCTGATCCAGAGAAACTGTGATAATAAATTCATGTAGTTTTAAGTTATTAAATATGTGATAATTTGCTTCCTAGCTATTATGGCTTGGATGTGAGGCATCCCCCAAAAGCTCACATGTGAGATAAAGCAAGGAGGTTCAGAGGAGAAATTTGGGTTGTGGGAGTTTTAACCTAATCAGTGAAATAATTCCTGATGGGATTAACTGAGTGGCAACTGGAGGCAGGTGGGGTTGGTTGAAGGGAGTGGTTCATTGGGGGCATGGCTTTGAGGTACATATTTTGTATCTGGAGAGTGGAGTCTCTCTCTCCTGATGATGGGAGTTGCTTCCCTCTGCCAAGCTCTTCCACCATGATGTTCAGCCTCACCTCGAGCCCTGAGGAATGGAGCCAGCCTTCTATGGGCTAAGACCTCTGAAACCGTGAGCTCTCAAATAAACTTCTGTTCTACAGTTGTGCTGGTTGGGTCTTTTAGTCACAGCAGCCAAAAAGGTGACTAAAACACTAGCATAGGAAAATAATGTAAAGGGAACACCCTCCCTGGTGATCTCTATGAACAGGTCAGAGGTTCCTCTAGTGGGGCAGAAGAATCTCAGACTTTGTTCTTCACTGAATCTTCTTCATAGGCAGTAGGGCCTGGACTTATCTTTCCCTTGCTAAGACTGAGGTTCCTGAGTTTTACAGTCCTGAAGTCTGCCTTTATTATTTTCTTCTATACTCCCCAAACTACAAAACCTAACACCCAACATCTATTTATTTGGGAACAATTAATTTGATTTCTAATTTTAATTCAATAACTACCTTAATTATAGATGCAGAGATTCTGACTGGTGTAAGATAAGCAGAATAACCAAACTGACTTGTGATTTTAACTGACATCAAAGAATCTGGTATTTTGGTCATTCCTATAGGCCTGACATGGATAAATGCATGCCTCACTTCTATTCAAGCATTTTGAAAGACAGGAAGCAGCTTACTGACCCTAGTAGTTGACATCATTTGAGATATTCACCTAGACTGTGATTTTTCTTCTTTGAAAATTGCACATTTAAACCCACAGTCATGCTTGCATTATAAGACCGATTCCCTGGCTGTAGCTGACTTTCCTAAGGGGCTATACCTGGCCCAACGTTGACCTGTGAGATTCTTCCAAGAATCAGAAGCAAGTTTCTCAGACTCTTCACTTGGGTCCAAGAATTAAAAACTCAGGAACCAAGTGCTGCCTTTTGTGGACACCTGAACCTGAGAAGCTGTGAAAGCTAAAGGATAGTTCTTTTGCCATTTTAAAAACTTCATTCATAATTGAAAAAGGTTTTCAGTAAAAGAGATAAGGACTTGACCAGGAGGCACAGCCGCTGTGTGAGCAAATCCTGACGGGAAAGCCTGAGCCCAACTTGTGATCAGCGTGGTTTTTGAGTTCCTAATTGGTTCAACTTTCTGCCTAAATATGGCTTCTAATCCTCTCACATGTCCTAGCAAATTATTTTGAGCCTTGGGTCTAGGTACGAGGAAAAGAGAACTTCATCATTACCACCTTTGTCCTGTTTGTGTTATGATAATATTCACATAGAAACTTTAATGTGGGATATTGCAAATCCCAGCAAAGGTAACTTAAACATAAAGTTAATATATCGATTAAATGAAGAAATCCAACAGGTTTTATTACTGGAATATTCTCAGGACATACTGGTATTTCAGAATTCCCAGAAGTATATTTTAGTGTACAGAGTCTTTGAAATTTATTTGATCATGAAACTCACCCCACCTTTGCTTCCTGGGGCACATCGATCATCAACTTACAGAATATTCATGAAACTTGGTTTGAAAAATGCAGACACAGTTTCTTTTTGGGAAAAAGGTGGTCAGGGAAGAAAGAAAAGGAAAAGAATGAATATATAAATTTTTAGTTGTATTGGGTGGGAGGGTGTAACAACCTACTTACATGTATCAAATAAGGAACTAGAAGCTTCACCTTGCTCAGTTCTTCTACTTGGATGGCACTACCGTCTATCCTTCATCATTGAACCAGTACCCATAATCATGGTTAAAAATGGAAATATTTCGATTGCACCATTTTGGGGATCTCAGGTACAGATGCCATCTCAGTTTAGGAACAGGGATCCCCCCCCCCCCAGCTGGGTTCTTGGAACACCATGACCCATCTGTTGTGTCAATCTGGGATCAGAGAACTAAAGAATGGGGCAAACAAAAGCAGCTACAACAATGGTTATGTGTAGCACTTGGCACCACCCATGGGATTTCTGTGATGACAACTATCAATCCCTTTTGTAGCTTAAAAGCAACTGTGGTGAAGCCAACAGCACAGCAGTGGAAGTTTGCTCATCTTCGCACCCACCCCCTATGGTTTCCAGTCCCTCCACTCTACACAAGCTCTTCTTGCTCATTCCAGTCAGGCTCAGCATTATAGCCACCATCTTGGAAAGACTTAGGAATGTGTCTCCAAGGTTTATCTGGGCATGGCCTATGTGATCACAGTACTCAATGAAAGTGTGATTTTTAATTTTAAAAATTAAACTCCTGAGTTTCTTCATATTATTTTGTAAAAGACAGTTGCCCTATTTTGAACTCAGCAAAGCTGTTTGGAGCAATAGTTTCAAGAGAGAGGAGACTAATTTTGGATGCATTTCAAACACAGAGGAGAATGGCATGATATGGTGGAGGTCCAAGGCAGTACAGGGAGAAGCAGGAGAGGAAATTAAGATGGACAGTGGCTGTGTTGTCAGGTGAGTGGGTGAGCAATCAAACAGTAGGCTTGGATCCACTACTGTTGTAAGGTAATGTCAAGGCGTTATCTTTAGATAACTTTAACTTTCTCAAAATGCATCAAACAAAATTCCCAAGCTGCTAGGATGCTTTATGAAGTTATAAGGAATTATTAATTTACCTCTTCCAACTTGTACAGTACAAAACTGAGATCACAAAATGTCATATTGCTCTGAGGGTAGCAATTGCTCCAACTTTAATCATTCATGCAGAGATGATGTTGGAAAATACTCAAACAAAAATGGTTTTGCTTTGTAAAGACACAATTAAATATTTGAAAATGTAGCAATGATAATTGCATTCTGTATTGTATTGCCATTATTTAATTGCATATATTTTCTTGGTACTAAACTGTTAACTCCTCAGGAATTCATCTTTGAATTCCAAGCAGCAAGAATGGAACTTGGTGGTTGTTCAATAAATAGTGATAAACAAATTTGGAGTAGATGCATTTCTTAAATGAGACTCCAAAACAAAGGGCACAAAGAAGAAAACTGGAAATATCTGATTACATACAATTTCAGTGCATTCTGTTGAGTAACTCTTTAACCAAGTCAGCAGAACAGTGGAAGTCTAGGAGAAATTATTTGTAATATTCAAAGCATGGATGTGATTAATATTAAGCATCTATGACAAATTCCTATAAACCAACAAGATATAGCCAAATATATATATATGAAAAGAAAAAAAAAAGGTTCGTGGTGGTAACATAAATGAAGTACTGCATATGATGGAAAATTATATAATTTAAAAAATAATGTATTAGATTTTCATAAAATAATAAACACATATGTGACTTACTAAATGGCAAATACTTTTCTAAGGACTTTACATGTATTAATTCATTCAACCCTCGACTCCACAAAGTGAATATCATTAATAATTCCATTTTATAAATAAGGAAAATGAGGGCCAGAGAATTTAAGTGATTAGCCTAAGGACCCACAGTATGCAAATGAAAAAGTCAGCATTCTGGTAAAGCCAACATGTAGTCTGGTTTAGATTCATCAATCTTAATCACTGTGCTCTACTGACCAAAGCTTAAAAGCACTGAGAGAAAAACACAGCAAAGAAACAAAGAACCAGGGGGCGGGGGCATGAAAGCTGGTGGACTGAGACAGACATCATTACCCTACGTACATGTATGATTACACAAATGGTGTGACTCTACATCGTACACAACCATAGAAACAAAAAGTTTTACCCCATTTGTGTACAATGAATCAAAATGCAGTCTGTAAAAATAAATAATAATAATAAAAAAGAATCAAAGATCTATAGTACAAAGATATTTAAGTTAAAAACACATGCTAAAAATGCTTTTCAGGATATGTACACAGGGACATAAATATATTAGCGTCAGGATGGTAAGGACAAATAATCAAATGACTGTACCACACACCAAGGAGTCCAATTAATTTAACGTGGGAGACCCAAAGACCAACTACAAATAAGAGCCCAATGAATGAATGAATATTCAGCATCCTACGGACTTAGAGGGTATCTGTGCTGAACAAAATACTGCTTTGATAATTCACTCAAAATAGAGCTTTCACAATTTGTGGTTGTGGCACATCCAAATTTGTTGAAAGAGGAGCAGAATGAGTAGAAAACAGGCATCAGGCTGCATGTTAATGTCTTCTTAATCTGTTATCTAAAAACAAAAGCAAAACCTCAAGATATCTGATTGCTGTGACTCTTGCAGAGTCCATAACCATGGTATGGGTGCCTGCCATTAATTGCAGATTCAGTATGATCATTTTTCTCCAAAAAATAAAGAATCTCTTCATAGAGCTACTTGTTCATGGTCTTCAAAGAACATCAGACATATGGAGGTTGATTCCATAACTTGGACATTGTGAACTATGTTGTGATAAACATAGGTGTGTGCACATATCTATCACGTGCACCGAACTAGAAAAAAGACTGAAGGGTGGTGTGCTAGATTATATGGTAGTTCAATTTTTAGTTTTTGATGAGCCTCCATACTGATTTCCCTAGTAATAGAGATAACTGTGCTATATATACACAATGGAGTTTTGTTGAGCCATGAAAAACAAATTGTTATTTGTAGGGAAATGGATGGAACTGGAGATTGTTACATTGGGAGAAATAAGCCATACCCAGAAAGACAAGTGTTATATATTTTCTTTCTTATGTGGAAGCTAGAGGGAGAAAAAGAAGAAAAAACGGTGTGGGGAGGGTCTCATGAATGGGGAAGGGAGACTATAACAGAAGAGAATCAGGAGGGGAGAACTGTGGGGAGTGGATTCCATCTAATTATGTTATGCTTGTAGGAAAATGTTTACAATGAACTCACTATTCTGGATAATTAATTGGACCATAAAGAGATCAGAAGAATAATAGATTTCTACTTAAATATTAAAATCACACTCATCCCTTAATTAAAAAAACAAGAGTTCTTGTTATTTATAACAAGAATTCTTATCATGAGTTTTGAAATTAGGGATTTAGAAAAAAAAAAGGTACTGAAAAAGTGATTTTATGGCTCCACATTAGACAGAAAATGAAACTAACACTGGATATTCTGCATTCCATGTGGAACAAAATGTTAAAGATTCCAGCTGAAAAAAGAAGACAGGAAACAAGGTTGAGCAACTAGGTTGCTTTAAACAGCTGTAAACAGAAGTACTCATGATAACATTCTAATTTCCCTGCCAAGAAGGAATGTGATTCTTTTTTTCTCTCTATGCATTGCTAAGTTAATTGGAAATTAGGCAAATGAGAAGAAAAGGAAACACATTCAACTCAACCAGTTTGTTTTGCTTTCTAATTAAAATAGGTAAATCTCCACATTGCAAGAGTTAGATGTTCTCATTTTCCTTTAAAAACTACTGGGCAAGGATTTTTCTCATTTCTCTTTAAAGGCACCATTAGGTTGCCTGCAATGTAGTGTCACTTTGAAACACATTAGAAGTTTCTACATCAATGAACAGAGAACAGAGCTGGGCCTCAATAATCTGCTGGTTGTGGACTCCCAGGTGCTCAGATCTGCACCAGCTTCACTCTGGCTGCATGTAGAGGAAGCCAGTTACTCAGGGGAAAGAAATCAGGTGAACACCTGAAATGTGGCTAGTGTGACTGTGGAATGGGATTTTAAAATTTCGTTTTAATTTATCTAAATTGAAATAGCCATATATGGCTAGTGTTTATGTATGGGACAGACTATGATGGCCTAGTACTAGCAGGTTGATATCACGAACCAAGCATACAGATGAACCTTTTTTTAGTATAAAATATTCTAATACATGCATATAAAAATAGAAAATCAAGCTATAAGAATTTTACTCAGTAAAGGTTAAACATTATTACTCTTTGGTGTATATTTATTCCACCAGACTTATTTCTCCCAAGATTTATAAGTACATACAACCTATACGTAGATTTTAAAGATGATAAAGCAGAATCACACCACACATGCCATTCTATGGTTTTTCTCTTAACACATGCACCATCTTTCTATGTTGGTGCAGAGCGATATTTACAGCTACAGGAGCTTATGTGTTCCCCTCTTTCATAATCCCATTTTTGTCACTCTAGCCAAGGAACCCTGATTAACACACAGGTATGTGCAGGGACATTCATCTTTGGACAAATAACCCAATCAATAAATGGGCAAAGGAACTGGACACAGACAGTTCACAGAAGAAGAAATAGAATTGGTCAACAAATATATGAGAAAATGTTCAACATCTCTAGCAATTAAAGAAATGAAAATTAAAACTACACTGAGATTTCATCTCCCTCCAGTCAGAACGGCGATTATTAAGAATACAAGCAACAATAAATGTTGACAAGGATGTGGAGAAAAAGGTACACTTATACATTGCTGGTGTAACCACTCTGGAAAGCAGTTATATAGATTCCTCAGAAAACCTGGAATGGAACCACCATTTGACCCAGTTAGCCCACTCCTCAGTTTATACCCAAAGGACTAAAAAATAAATCAGCATACTACAGCAATGCAGCCACATCAATGTTCATAGCAGTTCAATTCACAATAGTTAAACTATGGAACCAACCTAGGTGCCCTTCAACAGATGAATGGATAAAGAAAACCTGATACATATACACAATGGAATATTATTCATCCATAAATAAAAATAAAATTATGGCATTTGCTGGTAAATGGATGGAACTGGAAACTACTGTGCTAAGTGAAATAGGCCAATCCCAAGAAACCAAAGGCTGAATATTCTGATACGCAGATGCTAACACACAGTAAGTGGAGCAGGTAGGGAAGAACAGAAGTACTTTGGATTAGACAAAGGGGAATGAAGGGAAGGGAGGGGGCATAGGAATAGGAGAGACCGAATAGGAAAGACCGTAGAATGAATCAGACATTACTTACTTGTGTTCACATATGAATACACGACCAGTGTAACTCCACATCATGTGCAACCACAAGAAAGGAAAGTTATACTCCATGTATATATGATATGTCAAGATACATTCTACTGTCATGTGTAACTAAAAAGGACTAATAAAAACATTTTAATCATTCGTCCTTTTTTTTTGAGATTGGCTTATCTCACTTAACATGAAATTTAAAAAAAATTTTTTTTAATTATCTTTGGGGTCACTATGTTTCATGTATCAAGGCTCCTATCTCAGGATGAAGGAAGAGAAGTAGTTAAAGAGGAGAACTTTGGATGCCAGATGGAGTAAGTTCAATGAATCAAAGTAAATAATCAAAGAATTTTGAGCAGGAAAGTGGAAAAACCAGACCATCATTCAAGAGGGTGACCCTGACAGTACTGTATGAGACTATGGCAGAGACCTGAGGCAAAGAAATCAGATTTGGAACATAGGTTTGATAACAGGTGAGTTATCAGGCACTCAGGATGTCTCTAGTACTTCTATGTGATCACATTTTCAGGGAAAGCTCACAAAAATCTCAAAATAGAGTGGACATAAAATACAGTTTGTGACAGTTTAGTTTCTGTTATGAATACATAAAATAATTTATTCATTAAACTTTTATTAAGTACTTACTATATGCCAAACATCAGGGAATTAGCAGTGCACAAAACAAGCCTCTGTCCACGTGGAAGAAGTGGTAAAAGATTTGGGGGCTAGAAGAAATAAGTTTAATTTAGAACAGGTAAATTTGTGGGGAGGGTGGAAGGTGGAATTCATTAGAGGTACACAGAACTGTGCAGACACAAGAGACCCCGAAGTGAGAGGCGGTGGGGTCATTGTTTTCTAATTATGATTGACATGATAGGTACAAAGGTTATAACATAATTAGTCCCAGTGTTCTTTGAGGTGGATTAGTGGGGCTGTAGTGAAAGGGGAAGAAGAGAGAGCTCTTCTGTGTTGTGCTGGGAAATTTAAAAAATAATAAACCTTAGGGGGCTAACATAGGAAAATGACCATTTAAATATTTTTGTGTGTGTGGTACTGGGGATTGAACACAGGGCTCACACATGCTAGGCGAGTACTCTACTACTGAGTTATACCCCTGGAACTTAAAGAAGACTGTACGGTGAAATGTTTGTTACACCAATGGCAATCTCACACTAGACAGTAGGGATTGAATGCTCACCACAAAACTCTTTGTTGAACCTTTACTATTGTGCTAGGGATGAAAAAAATGGAGAGAAAGGAAAGCATCTGTCTCCAGAAAACATGTCATCAAACCATCAAACACAGCTGCACCCCTCGTCTACCAAGTGACAAGAGGCCTGGCAGCTGCAGACTGTTTCCTGCTCTTTAGGATTCTAGGAGGTTCATCTTCCCTGTCTGCAGGGCAGAAGGGGCCACTTAGTCTCCTAGTGCTCCTATGTTGGGTATTTGTAGCCTGTACTATTTTATAACAAGCACCTAATAAACTATCCGAGAACAACAGGACGTTAGACTATCTTCATTGTTCAAAATGTGAAGAACTTACACCTGCCTCACACCTAACCAGGGTTCCTTTCACTATGTTTCTAAAGAAGTGATAAAATTCAAGGCGAACAGTATTTTGGAATCAATGGAACTAGAAATGACAAGAGCCTGCTATCTGTGTCACCATCCAGAATCATGACAGGTTATAAAACTAACGGAGCTTTCCTGGTGTTCATTTTCCATGTGGTACTACCAATAGGCATTACTGATGGATTAGAACTGGGCCACCCCTGAGAACATAAGCAGGAGCACATTTCAGATATATGAAATTGGTTCTGAATTGGCATAGAATACTGGAGTTATTTTAAATGCATGCTTGGATAATTCCCATGTTCACTAAAGTGCCCCCAAGTTCCTGAGACAAGAAAACTGTGGTTCCAGAGAAGAGACACACAAAAGACAATCTAGTATGGCATGTTGCCAGAAGCTGGCTCAATGAATGATTTATCCTAATGTAGAGGAGGTTGGATGGCCTCAGTGAAGAGGGCTACCTTTTGCTACACAGGAGTCTCCAAATCTGTCAATTTATAGTCTTGGCATAGCATGATTAATATGCAATTTAGGGCATTTAATAGAGCAAAGGTTTTAAAATTTATTTCATTTTCCCTATAATCTTTGGTTAAGTTATCCTCAAAAGTATTATTTTGCTAGGAAGAGCTTATGCCTCCCTAACAATCGTAGGACCACCTTTCATGTGAGTTTAGGCCTGGGAGAGGGTTGCTTTCTCTACCACCTTGTATTTGGAAGGTCAACCACATAAACTCAGAATATCTTCACTGACAGCAGCAGACACTGAGTGGATAGGACATTTTTGTTGTGCTCTAAATTGAAATACGATAAGAACAGGCATTAAGCTGCTTAGAGATCTGAATTAGAGGAACAATTGTAATAATACACACGATAGCACAAAGGCTCCCAGAGCCCGTAATCGTCCAACTCTGATGAAAAACTGTCACTCTGGGGATGTCCACGCTTGGCTGGAGGTTCTGCAAAGCAATCTAAGCCTTCTTTTCTTACTTTTATCCTCTTGGATTGATTTTTGTTCCTTTTAAAAATAATTGTTCCATTTTGAAACCTTCTGATTGCAGCATAATGCATACTCTGGTATCATTTAGCACTTTAAATATGTTACCATTCTTTCAGGGTTCTTCTGACTGAGCACGCTTTGTCCATGGATTTATTCAATGAACTGCAAAATTACTTTAGAAGACATATTTAGACCAAGCATGTTGAGCTGAAAAGGTTCAGGACATTGTATTCCTAGGTGGTTAATAATTGTTACCACAGGTACCTTTGTATTTTTGACACCTGGTTTTTCATTATTTTATTTATTTATTTATTTATTTATTTATTTATTTATTTATTTATTTATTTTGCAGTGCTGGGGATTGAACCCAGGGCCTCGTGCTTGTGAGACAAGCACTCTACCAACTGAGCTATATCCCTAGCACCTGTTTTATTTTTTTGTTTTTCAATGCTGGGGATCAAGCCCAGGGCCTAGCACATGCTAGAAAAGTGCTCCACCACTGAGCAACACCTAGTCCTTTCTTTTACTTTGGACACAATGGCCCCCAGAAGTTTGGGAATTCAGTGTGTAAAAGACCATTCCAATAGTGTCTTCAGGGGGATTCAAGATGGCAGACTAGACGGTGACTGCATCTCCCATTGCTCCAGAACTCAGATTTCAAGAATGGGAGTTATTGGGATTTTCAAGATGGCGGACTAGAGGGTGGCTGCATTTCATGTTGTTCCGGGATGCAGGATTCAAAAGAGGAGATAGTGAGAGACTTGGGACCAACTCAAAGCTGCTGGGTGAGTCTCTCCCATTGGGGAGGCATCCCGGATGGGGCAGTAGCACCGGAACGCAGGGAACTTTGTGAAGTAGAGTTGCCCCGCAAGACGCCCCTCCCCCCGTTGGAGCTGTAAACACGGACAACTGGGAACATCGTAGAGGAGGCGGCTCAGCACAGCGCTTGGACTCGGAGCAACCACTGGGCTCCTGGCGGCTGCCTGAGGAAGAGCTGCGTGGCGAGCTGTTTGGACTCAGAGCGACTGCTTCTGAACACCGGGGGTTGACCAGAGGAAGAGGAGAAGCACAGCGGGTCGCTTGGTCTAGGAGTGACTGCATCAGAACCACAGGCAGTTGCCAGAGGAGGAGCTGCGTGGTGAGTTGTTTGGACTCAAAGCGACCGCTCCTGAATAACAGTGGCCTGCCTGGAGGAGGAGCGCGGTGGGTCGCTTGGTCTCCGAGCCACCGCTCCTGAACACCCAGGGGGCTACCCCTGAGGAGGAGGAGGAACAGGGCGGGTCACTTGGACTTGGAGTGACTGCCTAGGGCTATGGGCTGTTGGTGGGAGGAGGAGACTCGAAGTGAGTTGCTTGGACTCCTAGTGACTGCGTGGGAAACAGGGCGGCTGTCCGGAGGAAGAGGTGTATGGCGGGTCTCTGGGTCTTGGAGCTATTGTACGGGGCTCCAGGTGGCGGCTCAGAGGAGGGGCTGCATAGCCAGGCGATTAGGTGCAGAGCAGGGTCCCAGGAACGGCTTCTTGCTGGAAGAGCCACACAGAGACATGCCTAGGGGCAGAGCGAAGGTTCCAGGACTGCGGGCAGATTCTCTGAGGAGAGGCAGCCTAAGGAGACTCACCTGCGAAGGGTGAGGCTCCCAGGCCCAGGAGGTAGGTCCGGGCCCCTGGCAACGTTGCAGAGGAAGACGGCCCAGACCAGGCGGTAGTTGTAGATTGAGGGGAACCTATGGGAGGGGAACTGACCAGCAAGACCTCCCCACCGGGTGAGTCTTCCCTGCTGGGTGAGGTTTTCCCACAAGGACAGTAAAACCAGAGACACAGGCTCAAACAGGCCTTGCCTCAGCCCGCAGCCTAGTTCCCCATTGGATGACCATTGGTCAACAAGTGGAGGCACCTCTGCCCACTATCAGGGAATATACCCCACCTGAGGGTCACCAACCCTAGAGAGGCAGCTTCCTTGTGGAGCACCACATTATCAACTTCCTCCAAGACTGCAGGCTACTGAAGGATAAGAGAGGATATACTAGCAATCTTCAGGGACATTAAAAGTCAATAGAGGAAATCTGCAATATCTTAATGACCCACTGATTCCTGAACAATATGAGAAAACAAGGGAAGAAAATGCCCCAAACAAATCTAGATGTTACATCAATAAAATCCAATGACATCATGGCAGAAGAAATGACAGAAAGCGAGTTCAGAATGTACATAATTAAAATGATCAGGGAAGCAAACGATGAGATGAAAGAGCAATTGCAGGCATTGAATGATGAGATGAAAGAGCAAATGCAGGCATTAAATGATCGCACCAATCGACAGTTAAAAGAGCAAATACAGGAAGCAAAAGATCTTTTCAATAAAGAGTTAGAGATATTGAAAAAAAACAAACAAACAGAAATCCTTGAAATGAAGGAAACAATAAACCAAATTAAGAACTCGATAGAAAGCATAAATAATAGGATAGAACACATGGAAGACAGAATCCTCAGATATTGAAGAGAAAATATTTAACCTGGAAAACAAAGTAGACCAAACAGAGAAGATGGTAAGAAATCATGAACAGAATCTACAAGAATACATAGATATCATGAAAAGACCAAATTTGAGAATTATTGGGATTGAGGAAGGTTTAGAGAAACAAACCAAAGGAATGAACAATCTATTCAATGAAATAATATCAGAAAATTTCCCAAATCTGAAGAATGAAATGGAAAATCAAGTTCAAGAGGCTTATAGGACTCCAAATACACAAAATTACAACAGACCCACACCAAGGCACATTATAATGAAAATACCTAACATACAAAATAAAGACAGAATTTTAAAGGCTATGAGAGAAAAGAACCAAATTACATTCAGGGGGAAGCCAATACCGGATATCAGCAGATTTTTCAAGTCAGACCCTAAAAGCTAGAAGGGCCTGGAACAACATTTTTCAAGCTCTGAAAGAAAATGGATGCCAACCAAGAATCTTATACCCAGCAAAACTTACCTTCAAATTTGACGATGAAATAAGATCATTCCATGATAAACAAAAGCTAAAAGAATTTACAAAAAGAAAGCCAGCATTACAGAATATTCTCAGCAAAATGTTCCATGAGGAAGAGATAAAAAACAAAGAAGCAAATCAGCAAAGGGGGGAATTATCCTAAAGGAACTGTCAAATAAAGGAGGAAACAAGGTGTGTCAAAAAAAAAATAAAAAAATAAAATTTAAAAAAAGAACCATATGACCGGGAATACATATAATATCTCAATAGTAACCCTGAATGTTAATGGCCTGAATTCATCAATCAAAAGACATAGACTGGCAGATTGGATTAAAAAGAAAGATACAACAATATGTTGCCTGCAAGAGACTCACCTCATAGAAAGAGATACCCATAGACTAAAGGCGAAAGGATGGGGAAAAACATACCATGCACATGGACTCAGCAAAAAAGCTGGAGTATCCATCCTCATTTCAGATAATGTGGACTTCAAGTCCAAGTTAGTCAGAAGGGATAAAGAAGGACATTTCATACTGCTTAAGGGAAGCATAAATCAGCAAGATTTAACAATCATAAACATCTATGCCCCAAACAGTGGCTCATCCATGTATGTCAAACAAATCCTTCTCAATTTTAGAAACCAAATAGACCATAACACAATAATACTAGGTAATTTTAACATGCCTCTCTCACCACTGGACAGATCTTCCAAACAAAAATTGAACAAAGAAACCATAGATCTCAATAACACAATCAATAATTTAGACTTAACAGACATTTATAGAATATACCATCCAACCAAGAGCGAATACACTTTCTTCTCAGCAGCACATGGATCCTTCTCTAAAATAGACCATATATTATGCCACAAAGCTAATGTTAGCAAATACAAGAAGATAGACACATTATCTTGTATTCTATCAGATCATAATGGATTGAAGTTACAAATTAATGAAAGAGTAAAAAACAGAAACTACTCCAACAACTGGAGATTAAACAATATGCTACTATATGAGGAATGGATAACAGAAGATATTAGGAAGGAAATTAAAAAATTCTTAGAGGTAAACGAGAACAAAGAAACATCATATCAAAATCTCTGGGACACTATGAAAGCAGTACTTAGAGGAAAATTTATTTCATGGAGCGCATTTAATAAAAGAAGTAAAACTCAACAAATAAACGACCTAACACTACAGCTCAAAGTCCTAGAAAAAGAAGAACAGACCAACACCAAAAGTAGTAGAAGACAGGAAATAGTTAAACTCAGAGCTGAAATCAACGAAATTGAAACAAAAGAAACAATACAAAAAATTGACAAAATAAATAGTTGGTTCTTCGAAAAATAAACAAAATTGATAAACCTTTAGCCACACTAACAAAGAGAAGATGAGAGAAAACCCAAATCACTAAAATTCAGAATGAACAAGGAAATATCACAACAGACACGACTGAAATACAAAACATAATAAGAAGCTATTTTCAAAATCTATACTCAAACAAAATAGAAAATTTTGAAGACATCAACAGGTTTCTAGAGACATATGAATTACCTAAACTGAACCAGGAGGACATACACAATTTAAATGAACCAATTTCAAGTAATGAAATAGAAGAAGTCATCAAAAGCCTACCAACAAAGAAAAGTCCGGGACCAGATGGGTTCTCAGCCGAGTTCTACAAAACCTTTAAAGAAGAGCTCATTCCAATACTTCTCAAAGTATTCCATAAAATAGAAGAGGACGGAACCCTCCCAAACTCATTGTATGAAGCCAATATCACCCTGATACCTAAACCAGACAGAGACACATCAAGGAAAGAAAATTTCAGACCAATATCCTTAATAAACATCGACACAAAAATTCTCAACAAAATTTTAGCAAATCGCATACAAAAACATATTAAAAAGATAGTGCACCATGATTAAGTGGGTTTTATGCCAGGGATGCAAGGCTGGTTCAACTTCAGGAAATCAATAAATGTAATTCACCATATCAATAGACTTAAAGTCAAGAATCACATGATTATTTCAATAGATGCAGAGAAAGCATTTGATAAAATACAGCACCCCTTCATGCTCAAAACACTAGAAAAAATAGGTATGGTGGGAACATTTCTTAACATTGTAAAGGCCATCTATGCTAAGTCCATGGCCAATATCATTCTAAATGGTGAAAATCTGAAAGCATTCCCCCTAAAAACTGGAACAAGGCAGGGATGCCCTCTTTCTCCACTTCTTTTCAATATCGTCCTTGAAACTCTAGCCAGAGCAATTAGACAGACCAAAGAAATTAAAGGGATATGAATAGGAAAAGAAGAACTCAAACTATCCCTATTTGCTGATGATATGATTGTATACTTAGAGGAACCAGGAAAGTCCACCAGAAAACTTTTAGATCTCATAAGTGAATTCAGTAAAGTAGCGGGATATAAGATCAATGCACATAAATCTAAGGCATTTTTATACATAAGCGATGAATCTTCAGAAAGAGAAATTAGGGAAACTACCCCATTCACAATAGCTTCGAAAAAAATAAAATACTTGGGAATCAATCTCACAAAAGAGGTGAAAGACCTCTACAATGAGAACTACAGAACACTAAAGAAAGAAATTAAATAAAACCTTAGAAGATGGAAAGATCTCCCATGTTCTTGGATAGGAAGAATTAATATTGTCAAAATGGCCATACTACCAAAAGTGCTATACAGATTCAATGCAATTCCAATTAAAATCCCAATGACATACCTTACAGAAATAGAGCAAGAAATTATGAAATTCATCTGGAAGAATAAAAAACCCAGAATAGCTAAAGCAATCCTTGGCAGAAAGAGTGAAGCAGGGGGTATCACAATACCAGATCTTCAACTCTACTACACAGCAATAGTAACAAAAACGGCATGGTATTGGTACCAAAATAGAAAGGTGGATCAATGGTACAGAATAGAGGACACGGACACAAACCCAAATAAATACAATTTTCTCATACTAGACAAAGGGGCCAAAAATATGCAATGGAGAAAAGATAGCCTCTTCAACAAATGATGCTGGGAGAATTGGAAATCCATATGCAACAGAATGAAACTAAACCCATATCTCTCACCATGCACGAAACTAAACTCAAAATGGATTAAGGATCTCGGAATCAGACCAGAGACCTTGCATCTTATAGAAGAAAAAGTAGGTCCAGAGCTTCAACATGTCGGCTTAGGACCAGACTTCCTCAACAGGACTCCAATAGCACAAGAAATAAAAGCAAGAATCAACAACTGGGATAGATTCAAACTAAAAAGCTAGCTCTCAGCAAAGGAAACTATCAGCAATGCAAAGAAAGAGCGTACAGAGTGGGAGAAAATCTTTGCCAATCATACTTCAGATAGAGCACTAATCTCCAGAATCTATAAAGAACTCAAAAAACTCTACACCAAGAATGTAAATAATCCAATCGACAAATGGGCTAAGGAAATGAATAGACACTTCACAGAAGAAGATATACAAGCAATCAACAAACATATGGAAAAATGTTCAACATCTCTAGTAATAAGAGAAATGCAAATCAAAACCACCCTAAGATTCCATCTCACCCCAATTAGAATGGTGATTATCAAGAATACAAGCAACAACAGGTGTTGGCGAGGATGTGGGGAGAAAGGTACACTCATACATTGCTGGTGGGGCTGCAGACTAGTGCAGTCACTCTGGAAAGCAGTGTGGAGACTCCTTAGAAAGCTTGAATGGAATCACCATTTGACCCAGCTATCCCACTCCTTGGCCTATACCCAAAGGACTTAAAATCAGCATATTACAGAGATACAGCCACATCAATGTTCATAGCTGCTCAGTTCACAATAGCCAGATTGTGGAACCTACCTAGATGTCCTTCAATTGATGAATGGATAAAGAAACTGTGGTGTATATATACAATGGAATATTACTCAGCCATAAAGAATGATAAAATTATGGCATTTGCAGGCAAATGAATGAAATTGGAGAATATCATGCTAAGTGAGATAAGCTAATCTCAAAAAACCAAAGGACGAATGATATCGCTAATAAGTGCATGATGACACATAATGGGGGGTGGGAGGGGTTAGTGTTAGGGTTAGAGTTAGGGTTAGGGAGGGGGGCAAGAATGGAGGAAGGAAGGACTGTATAGAGGGAAAAGAGGGGTGGGAGGGGTGGGGGGGGAGGGAAAAAATAACAGAATGAATCAAACAACATTACCCTATGTAAATTTATGATTACACAAATGGTATGCCTTACACCATGTACAAACAGAGAAACAACATGTATCCCATTTGTTTACAATAAAAAAAAATCAATGGGAAAAACAAAAAAAAGAAGGGGAGTTATTAAGAGACTGTGACCAACACAGAGCCACTGGGTGAGTCTCTCCCACTGGGTGAAGCTCTGCCTGGGTGGCAGCTTCTTGGAGCAGAGCAGGGCAGGGCAGTGAGTGACTTCCCCGAGCAGCCCTGCTCCCTCCAGCAGCAGGTCCCCATCCACAGTTAGTTTCTCGAAGCAGGTGCACACAGAGCTAGTGCAGAGCTAGCCCCCAGCCCTGGACCAAGTGGTGGGTCCTAACCCACAAGCAGCTTCTCGGATCAGGGCAGGGCAGTGAGAGACTTCTCAGAGCAGCCTCACTCCTTCTGGCAGGCGCCATCCACAGCCAGCTTCCCAGAGCAGGCCCGCCTACTGAGAGGTTTTCCGAACAGAGCCAGCCCACAGCCTTGGACCCAGCGGGCAGACCCCGGCCCGCAGGCGGCTTCTCAGACCTGGGAAAGACAGTGAGAGGCTCTCCTGAGCAGCCCTGCTCCCTCCGGGGGCAGGTGCGGTCTACAGACAGCTTCTCAGAGGAAGCCTGCTTAGTGAGAGGTTTTCCACACAGAGTCAACCCCCAGACCTGGACCCAGCAGCGGGCTAGGGGTAGCTTTCTTTGGAAGCACTGCATTATCAAGTTCCTCCAAGACTTCAGGCTACTGAAGGCTGGGAGGTGATATACTGGAAATCTACAGGGACACATTAAGCCAATAAAGGAAATCTGCAATATCTCAGAGTCCCACTGGTATCTGCCCAATATGAGAAAACAAGGGAAAGCAAATGTCCCAAACAAACCTAGATACTATATCAATAAAACCCAATGACAGCACAGCAGAAGAAATGTCAGAAAGGGAGTTCAGAATGTATATAATTAAAACGATCAGGGAAGCAAATGAGGAGATGAAAGAGCAAATGCAGGCATTAAATGATCGCACCAATCAAAAGATAAAAGAGAAAATACGGGAAGCAAAAGATCATTCCAATAAAGAGTTAGAGATACTGAAAAAACAAACAAACAGAAATCCTTGAAATGAAGGAAATAATAAACCAAATTAAAAACTCCATAGAAAGCATAACCAATAAGATAGAACACCTGGAAGACAGAGCCTAAGATATTGAAGACAAAATATTTAATCTTGAAAACAAAGTTGATCAAAGAGAGAAGATGGTAAGAAATCATGAACAGAATCTACAAGAATACATAGATATCATGAAAAGACCAAATTTAAGACTTATTGGGATTGAGAAAGGCTTAGAGAAACAAACCAAAGGAATGAATAATCTATTCAATGAAATAATATCAGAAAATTTCCCAAATCTGAAGAATGAAATGGAAAATCAAGTCCAAGAGGCTTATAGGACTCCAAATACACAAAATTACAACAGACCCACACCAAGGCACATTATAATGAAAATACCTAACATACAAAATAAAGACAGAATTTTAAAGACTGCAAGAGAAAAGAATCAAATTATATTCAGAGGGAAACCAACAAGAATATCAGCAGATTTTTCAATCCAGACCCTAAAAGCTAGAAGGGCCCTGGAACAACATTTTTCAAGCTCTGAAAGAAAATGGATGCCAACCAAGAATCTTATACCCAGCAAAACTTACTTTCAGATTTGATGACAAAATAAAATCCTTCCATGAAAAACAAAAGCTAAAAAGAATTTGCAAAAAGAAAGTTGGCATTACAGAACATTCTCAGCAAAATATTCCATGAGGAAGAGATGAAAAACAATGATGCAAATCAGCAAAGGGAGGAACTAGCATAAAGGAATAGCCAAATAAGGGAGAAACCAAGTCATGTCAAAAAACAAAAATGAGTCAAATGACTGGGAATACAAATCATATCACAATAATAACCCTGAATGTTAATGGCCTGAGTTCATCAATCAAAAGACATAGACTGGCAGATTGGATTAAAAAGAAAAGATCCAACAATATGCTGCCTGCAAGAGACTCACCTCATAGAAAGAGATACCCATAGACTAAAGGTGAAAGGATGGGGAAAAACATACCATGCACACAGACATAGCAGAAAAGCTGGAGTATCCATCCTCATTTCAGATAATGTGGACTTTAAGCCAAAACTAGTCAGAAGGGATAAAGAAGGACATTTCATACTGCTTAATGGAAGCAGAAATCAGCAAGATATAACAATCATAAATATCTATGCTCCAAACATTGGCTCATCCATGTACATCAAACAAATCCTTCTCAATTCCAGAAATCAAATAGACCACAACACAATAATACTAGGCGATTTTAACACACCTCGCTCACCACTGGATAGATATTCCAAACAAAAATTGAATAAAGAAACCATAGATCCAATAACACAATCAATAATTTAGACTTAACAGACATTTATAGAATATACCATCCAACAAAGAGCGAATACACTTTCTTCTCAGCAGCACATGAACCCTTCTCTAAAATAGACCATATTTTATGCCACAAAGTTAATGTTAGCAAATACAAGAAAATAGAGATACTACCTTGTATTCTATCAGATCATAATGGATTGAAATTAGAAATAAATTACAGAATAAAAAACAGAAACTTCGCCAACTCCTAGAGATTAAATAATATGATATTATATGATGAATGGACAACAGAAGACATCAGGAGGGAAATAAAAAAATTCTTAGAAGTAAACGAGAACAAAGATACATCATATCAAAATCTCTGGGACACTATGAAAGCAGTACTTAGAGGAAAATTTATTTCATGGAGCGCATTCAACAAAAGAAGAAAAAATCAACAAATAAACGACTTAACACTACAGCTCAAAGCCCTAGAGAAAGAAGAATAGATCAACACCAAAAGTAGTAGAAGACAGGAAATAGTTAAAATCAGAGCTGAAATCAACGAAATTGAAACAAAAGAAACAATCAAAAAAATTAACAAAATAAATAGTTGGTTCCTTGAAAAAATAAACAAAATTGATAAACCCTTAGGCACACTAACAACGAGAAAGAGAGAGAAAAATCAAATCACTAAAATTCGGAATGAACAAGGAAATATCACAACGGACACGATTGAAATACAAAACATAATTAGAAGCTATTTTGAAAATCTATATTCCAACAAAACAGAAAACCTCGAAGACATCAACAAGTGTCTAGAGACATATGAATTACCTAAACTGAACCAGGAGGACATACACAATTTAAATGAACCAATTTCAAGTAATGAAATAGAAGAAGTCATCAAAAGCCTACCAACAAAGAAAAGTCCGGGACCAGATGGGTTCTCAGCCAAGTTCTACAAAACCGTTAAAGAAGAGCTCATTCCAGTACTCCTCAAAGTAATCCATGAAATAGAAGAGAAGGGAACCCTCCCAAACTCATTCAATGAAGCCAATATCACCCTGATACCTAAACCAGACAAGAGACACATCGAGGAAAGAAAATTTCAGACCAATGTCCTTAATGAACATCGATGCAAAAATTCTCAACAAAATCTTAGCAAATCACATACAAAAATATATTAAAAAGATAGTGCACCACGATCAAGTGGGTTTTATCCCAGGGATGCATGGTTGGTTCAACATCCTGGAAATCAATAAATGTAATTCACCATATCAACAGACTTAAAGTCAAGAATCACATGATTTTTTTGATACATGCAGAAAAAGCATTTGACAAAATACAGCATCCCTTCATGCTCAAAACACTAGAAAAAATAGGGATAGTGGGGACATTCCTTAACATTGTAAAGGCCATCGATGCTAAGCCCATGGCCCATATCATTCTAAATGGTGAAAAACTGAAAGCATTCCCCCTAAAAACTGGAACAAGGCAGGGATGCCCTCTTTCACCACTTCTTTTCAATATCATCCTTGAAACTCTAGCCAGAGCAATTAGACAGACCAAAGAAATTAAAGGGATATGAATAGGAAAAGAAGAACTCAAACTACCCCTATTTGCTGATGATATGATTATATATTTAGAGGAAATGGGAAATTCCACCAGATAACCTCTAGAACTCATAAGTGAATTCAGTAAAGTAGTAGGTTACGAGATCAATGCTCATAAATCTAATGCATTTTTATAGATAAGTGATGAATCTTCAGAAAGAGAAGGTAGGAAATCTACCCCATTCACAATAGCATCGAAAAAAATAAAATACTTGGGAATAAATCTCACAAAAGAGGTGAAAGACCTCTACAATGAGAACTACAGAACACTAAAGAAAGAAATTAAATAAAACCTTAGAAGATGGAAAGATCTCCCATGTTCTTGGACAGGAAGAATTAATATTGTCAAAATGGCCATACTACCTAAAGTGCTATACAGATTCAATGCAATTCTAATTAAAATCCCAATGACATACCTTACAGAAATAGAACAAGCAATCATGAAATTCATCTGGAAGAATAAGAAACCCAGAATAGCTAAAGCAATCCTTAGAAGGAAAAGTGAAGCACGAGGTATTGCAATACCAGGATTTCGACTATACTACAAAGCAATAATAACAAAAATGGCATGGTATTGGTACCAAAATAGACAGGTAGATCAATGGTACAGAAAAGAGGACATGGACACAAACCCAAATAAATACAATTTTCTCATACTAGACAAAGGTGCCAAAAATATGCAATGGAGAAAAGATAGCCTCTTCAACAAATGGTGCTGGGAAAACTGGAAATCCATATGCAACAGAATGAAATTAAACCCCTATTTCTCACCCTGCACAAAATTCAATTCAAAATGAATCAAGGACCTTGGAATCAGACCAGAGACCCTTCATCTTACAGAAGAAAAAGTAGGTCCAGATCTTCAACATGTTGTCCTAGGATCAGATTTCCTTAACAGGACTCCCATAGCACAAGAAATAAAAGCAAGAATCAACAACTGGGATAGATTCAAACTAAAAAGCTAGCTCTCAGCAAAGGAAACTATCAGCAATGTGAAGTGAGAGCCTACAGAGTGGGAGAAAATCTTTGCCACTCACACTTCAGATAGAGCACTAATTTCCAGACTATATAAGAACTCAAAAAACTGTACACCAAGAATACAAATAACGCAATCAACAAATGGGCTAAGGAAATGAACAGACATTTTACCGAAGAAGATCTACAAGCAATCAACAAACATATGAAAAAATGTTCAACATCTCTAGTAATAAGAGAAATGCAAATCAAAACTACCCTAAGAGTCCATCTCACTCCAATTAGAATGGTGATTATCAAGAACACAAGCAACAGTAGGTGTTGGCAGGATGTGGGGAAAAAGGTACACTCATACATTGCTGGTGGGGTTGCAAATTAGTGCAACCACTCTGGAAAGCAGTGTGGAGATTCCTTAGAAAACTTGGAATGGACCCACCATTTGACCCAGCTATCCCACTCCTCAGTCTATACCCAAAGGACTTAAAATCAGCATACTACAGTGATGCAGCCACATCAATGTTCATAGCTGCTCAATTCACAATAGCCAGATTGGGGAACCAACCAAGATGTCCTTCAGTTGATGAATGGATAAAGAAACTGTGGTATATATATACAATGGAATATTACTCAGTCATAAGAATAATAAAATTATGGCATTTGCAGGCAAATGGATGAAGTTGGAGAATATCATGCTAAGTGAGATAAGCCAATCTCAAAAAACCAAAGGCCGAATGATCTTACTGATAAGTGGATGATGACATAATGGGGGGTGGGAGGGGGGCAAGAATGGAGGAAGGAAGGACTGTATAGAGGGAAAAGAGGGGTGGGAGGGATGGGGGCGAGGGAAAAAATAACAGAATGAATCAAACAATATTATCCTATGTCAATTTATGATTACACAAATGGTATGCCTTACTCCATGTACAGAGAAACAACATGTATCCCATTTGTTTACAATAAAAAAAATCAGTGTCTTCAATAGGTCGATGTAAGTACCCACACATGTCAGAACTGTCCTAACTAGAATGTGCAGTCTGGGTGCAACTTACACCTTGCATCACCCCCTTCTATGCTCTCCAGATGTAGATCCTAAAGACTGTTAAGTACTGCTGTGTGAGCTCACCTAGACTTGGGCCACCTGCTTCCTGGGCAGAGACTCCTTCATGTTCTGTGAGGGAGGATAGGAATTCTTGAGATTCTTGAGAATCTGGAGCAACCTTCATAGCTGGATGTGTTCAACGGAAGGTTATAGTCACTCAGCATGCTCACAGACTGAGGAGTTTTAGGAGACAAAACACCAATTATCAGGTCACTGTAATTCCTGTAGTACTACAAGGAGCAACCTGAGTCTGGGAGCCAGTGAAAAATCCATACTCCAGGCTAGAGGTCCCTGGGATTGCACACACAGCAGAGCTATTGTGTCTTCAGAGCCTGGCACATGGTAGCTGCTCCATGAGTTCAGTTAACGAATGAAAATCAGAATTTTGCAAGGTCCAGATGTGGACAGCTGGACAAGTACCAATAAACAGACCTCATCACTTACAGCCCACATTCCCTCCAGTGCCTCAAGACAACCATTAACACCCATGCTTTCTAGACTGCCAGGTGGTACATCTAGATCCTTTTAAAGACTGAAAACACTCTTTCTATAGATATCTTATTAGATACCCTTCCTTTTGTCATGAGGCTGTAAAAATTCTCCTCTCAGATGGTGCAGGTGAAGAACTTGTCTATGTAAGGACTATGAGGTCATCTAGAAGCTTGGAGAGGTGGGCGGGAGTTGGTGGAGTTCTTCTGCTGCTGCTTCTGTTTTAACATTTCCATTTAAAAAATCTTCTCTGAGGTCCCTTTTCTGAACGCAGTTATCCTAAGGGCTTGGTTCCAGGGGACATGCTGTTGGGTCTGCCTTGTCCAGGAGGAGCTTCTTTGGAACCCTCTCAGCATTGGCTACTGCGGTGAATCAATGGTGCCAAAAACCCCAATTCTTCTCCAAGACCCTCCCTGCACACATGTCCTTGGCCTTGTCATTCCTCTCAGTAAGTGACTGACTGGCCAATGGGGGTGTGTGGCAACTTGACTCATGGCAGAGGTACTTGTGTGCTCACACTTCCTCTTGCTAAGAGAAGACACCTGGGTTAGCCTGCTGAGGGATGTGAAAGTCACATCAAGGTGAACCAAGTCATGCCAGGTGACAGCAAACTAACTCCCAGATTGGGCATCACAGAAAATGGCTGGTCAACTCTCAGACCAATGAGTGAAGTAAGAGAGTGACCTGTATGTTGCTAAACAACTGCAGACTCGTAAGCTAAATAAATGCCTCTGAGTTTTGGAGTGGCTTGTTCTGCAATGTTTTTGGAACAATGGACTCCAGATAGCTGATTTCCTTTGCTATTGAGGGGTAGTCTAGCTGTCTTTGAGGAACCAGAGTCTGGATACAGAGAGTTTGGATTCAAAATCCTGCCTCTGCTACTCACCAGCTACAACCTGGCAAGAGTCACTGACATTCTTTATACCTCAGTGACTACATCTATAAAATGGAGACAAAAATATCTACCCATAGGGGACTAATTCGATGATTGAAATAATTATATCTGAAAAGCTGGAACAGCCCCTTGCATCTAATAAGCACTACCCATGTGCTATTATGATTTTCAATTATGTAGATTTGCATTGGTGAACAGTCAGTCAGTCAAGTGGTTTGTCCTGTGTGTCCCATGTCCTACCTCTGTCTACCTTGCCAGGAAATGCTAGGAAGTCTGGGTTCTTTTTCCAAGGACTTTATTTTTTTTATTTTTTATTTTTATTTTTTTTTATTGTTCAATCATTTAAAGTTTTATTTTTTCAAGTAAGGTAATCTTATTCTTAAACAATAGTAGATTTATATAAAGTTGTTTTAAGAAAAAGAGAGATATCATCTATTCACTTTATATAGAACCCCCCCAGTGTTCATACTGTGACATTAAAGATGATATAGCTCAGGTATAGACCATTTCCATCTCAAATACCCCTCATGCTGACCCCTGAGCCACACCTATTTTCTCCTGCTGCCCTCCCCACTACTCCTGGCCACCATTGAGCCTTTTCTATCTTCATGATTTAATCATTTCAAGAATGTTTTACAAACAGAAATATACTATGGAACATTTACTGATTTAAAAAAATGTTGTAATTCTTTGGTGATTCATTCAGTTTGTTGTGTATATAATAAGGGCTAACACATCGATAAGCATTCCACCTGAAATCACCCAGACACCACTCCTGATGTAGGAACTCACACAAGTGATTTTATTAAGTGGACAGGCAGAGTGCTTGACCACAAGAGTGAGAGAGAGAATGGCGGGGGAGCCATTCTTAGGTAGTGAAATTTCATTGGCTAATAATCTGACCAACGACTGATGAGAAAGTTTGAGGACTAACAACCTAAAAAATGAAGTTCTTGGGCTAAGAATCTAGGCTGTAAAATGATGTGGAGAGGTAGAATAATGGTGGCAGTAAAATGGCAGATTTGATGCCAATATTCATCCTTTTTTGTTTTTATAGGTACCAGGGGTGGGACAATTGTCTTTCTTCTGTAGCTTCTTCCTGCTGGTGAGGGGTGAAGAGCCTCATTCCTGTAAAAAGGAAATTAGGGAGGGCTTTAGGTGGGAGCAGAGTTTTTGGAGTCAGAGGTGTCAATAGTAAATCGCAGGTATCAGTTTTGTGTGTCAGTGGCTGGTAGTTTTGAAGGAGAAGCAGTTGATTGGTTGGTGAACTTGTGTATATAATCTTGTAGGAACTTCCGTAGGCAATTTAGCAGGCTTGATCCTGTTTAGAAAGATCTGTAGGCCTTAAAATGACCAAAAATTTCTTACTGTAGCAGTTTCTCTTGATAGTTATCAGGCACTCCTGCCTGCCTAAGAATCTCTTTTGTCATCTCCAGTCTTGTTTATTCTTTGGGTTAACACAAATATACATCCTAAGTTACATTTGACTATTGTTTCTTCTTTTAAATGCCCAAGAACGGTTACATTTTGATTTTAACTGTTTTGTTAGGTGTTCAAGATCAAGCTGGTCAAACAGACCTTGTTTCTATTTGCTGTTAGGGGTCAGTTGAGTTCCCACAGGGGACACTCATGGAGAACTTGAGAGCAGCTTATTAACTCCTTAATTTCATTTGCTATGTAGGATCTCATTGATGAGGTGGCTTCCTTTGGAAGCATTGGGGATGTCTTCCTTTTTCAATGACCCTCCTCTTTGCAGCAGGTGAACTGATTGAATTTTCATCCTCAAGTGATCTCATTAATCTCCCTGATTGGGAGGTCATGTGTCCCAGAGTTACAAAGCTCCTTACAGAAGTTCTCCCCTTCCCTAGATTTAGGCTGACTCAGAGGGTAAAAGTCAAATATTGGTTTTCTTGGGCCCTGTACTTTAATGTCAATCTCTAAGTTTGAGCTTAAATATCAAGCAAGCCAGTCTTACCAGCCATAAAGTAAGAGTACTCGGCTTTAACTTCCATTTTTATGACTTTACAGCCATTTACCCCTTTTTACTTAATCAGGGTCCATATTATCTGTCCTATACATGATGGCTTATTATCTCTAATTAAGGTTCCTTGTTCTTTTTTTTTCAATTCACCATAGCCAGATTGTGGAACCAACCTAGATGTCCTTCAGTTGATGAATGGATAAAGAAACTGTGGCATATATATATATAATGGAATATTACTCAGCCATAAAGAATGATAGAATTATGGCATTTGCAGGCAAATGGATGAAATTGGAGAATATCATGCTAAGTGAGATAAGCCAATCTCAAAAAACTAAAGGACGAATGATCTCTCTGATAAGTGGATGATGACATATAATGGGGGATTGGAGGGGTTTGCGTTAGGGTTAGGATTAGGTTTAGGGTTAGGGTGAAGGAGGGGGGCAAGAATGGAGGAAGGAAGGACTGTATAGAGGGAAAAGAGGGGTGTGAGGGGTGGGGGGGAAGGAAAAAAATAACAGAATGAATCAAACAACATTACCCTATGTAAATTTATGATTACACAAATGGTAAGCCTTGACTCCATGTACAAACAGAGAAACAACATGTATCCCATTTGTTTACAATAAAAAAAAAGAACAAGGACTTTATTTTTATTTCATCTGTGACTATGGCTTTCTCAGGGTATGCAAGAAAATTTTAAAGTTGGCTTCAGTGTCTTTTCTCTTCTTATGAGTCAATCTGTACTTCATCTACAGATGTTTATTGAAATCTTTGTCATTTGAATGCAACTTTCTCCTAGACTCTAGTCTTTTAGCAAGCTTTCCCTTATTTTTATGATGTTTTTAAAATTTTGAAAGGACTATAGAAGAGGCAAGTAAGGAGGTTTGTGGTTAAACAGCTATTTTAGGTGGTAATAAAATATAGTTTCAAAAAATCTAGTACAACTTTATTTGGTCTTCTTTATTTGGATTTTTCATTTGTTTAAAATAACTTGGAAGATTAATATTCATGGCCCCTCTCCTTGTATTTTGAGTCCATGTCAACATGTAAAATCAGAAAGTGATTTGCTTTACATTCTGTGTTGTTCCTCTGGATCATGGGATCACAGACCCTTGGAAATGGAAGGCACTTTAGAGATTACCCAATCTTTCTTGTTATGGATGGGGAAACTAAGGCTCAGATAAGTTAAATGACTTGTTTGAAGTTCCAGAACAAGTTAGCAAAAGAACCTGGATAAGAATACCATGCTCTCCCAAGCCCAATGGATCCTTATTTTTTAATTGTTCAAGATTATATATGCATCAAAGAATATATATAATATGCACATAATATAGATGTGTGGGTGTGTGAATATCTATAATGTTAGAAACACAATAAAATACCTAAACACATCACCTGATTTTAGAAGGAGAATGTCATCAATAATATAAAGACTTACTGTAATGCAGCTCTAATCTTAGCCTACTGGGTCCTGTTGCATTCCCAACCTAATACATCTCCCACAAAGGTCACCGTTTTCCTGAATTTTATTATTTCTTTGCACATTGTGTGTTTAGCTAAATTATAAACATATGTATTTTAAAATAAATACTGTATCCTATCAACAGTCTCGTTTTTTCACTCAACATTATGTTCCACTATTCATCCACATTTCTGCACGTAACAGAAGTTCGTTTATTTTCAGTATAAAATTTTCTTGCATACCCTGAGAAAGTATGAAAGGGGTTTTTGGTTGATTTGATTTTTTGCTGTAAGGTAAAATGCTCTGAACAATCTTCATCATGTCAACTGAGGCATACATAAAGAATATAAAGTTTCTCAAGGGTAAGTGCTTATGAGTGGGTTTTCTGGATCACAGGATGAGATAACATGTTCAACTTTGCAAGATATCACCAAATTGTTTTCAAAATGTTTTTCCACTTTCCATCCTCATCAGTAGAGTTTGAGAATTCTCAATACCCAGAGGATCATACTGATGATCCCTGGATGGTGAGACTTTCAACCTAGTAAATATTACTAGCAAGTAGTCAGTAGTCGTAGCATGTATTTCCCTCATAATAGTCAGATTGAGCATCCTTTTCTATATTTTTTTCACCCTTTATGTTTCCTCTTCAATGAAAAGACTATTTATGTCCCTTTTTTTGGAGGCAGTTTTCCATTTTTTTTTGTATTTTTCTTTTAATCCACTTGAATTAGTATTTGATTAATTCTGGGCATCAATTTTTTAAATCAGATACATAATTGGCAAATAAATCTTCCCTGGTGTTACTGACTTATCTTTTTATTTTCTTTGTGGCATTTTAAAATGAATAAAAAATCCTTGGTTTTAATATTGTCTGCAGTATGGCTTTCACTACAACAAATGTGTATTTTATTGTATGTCAGCACAGAAAAGAGATTATCTTCAAATTATAGGAATTTGATTTGTGCAAATAATCTAATATTCTAGTCAATCACATATCTGAAATGAAAGCCTGAGTTTAAGTTTAAAAATTTCAGGGAAATAAAAAACAGAGACCCCAACTCTTGTGTCCGAAAAAATCTATTGCTTAAATACAGGGTGGGGGTGTTGTGAGAGGCGTAGGCGTAACTTCACTGAACAGCAGTGCCTACAGCAAAGTGACTTGGGAAAAACACCTATTTGGTATCAGCTGGTGACTAATTATCTGACTTGGATACCCTCTTCATTTATTATTTTTCCTCTGTGAATCTTAAACACCTCCATCTGAGGTGTTTCTGAGCATATCTCAAACAATGAAAGCAAACAAAATAAAACACAAATATGAACCCTCCCTGAATTTTATTCCTGCCTTTAGCTACAGCCCACTTTATTTTCCTATGCTGTAAAGTTATTCAAGAGTTAACTTCATTTGCGCCCTCCACTCTTCTCAAATTGTGCTCATTAAAGATACTAATGACCTCTTAATTGCAAAATTCATAAAGTACTTTTCAGGCCTCAGCTTATTTGCTACCTCTGCAGCATTTGACACTCATTGTCAGAATTACCTTCTTCTCTTGGTTATTTTCCTAACTCTCAGAATTACACCTTAAGTCTCTTTTGTTGAGTCTCCTCCTGTGCATACTTTAAATGGAGGCACTTTCCAGGATTCTACCATTAACTCTGTAGTCTTTCCCCACTGCTTGTGCTGGGGGAATGCTTGTTCTCCCAGGATTTCAACTGCTTCTTACATATGTGGAAATCTTTATTTCTTTTTTTATTATTTTTTTAGTTTTTACAGACTGAAGTTTGATTCATTGTACACAAATGGGGTACAACTTTTCGTCTCTATGGTTGTGCATGATATAGATTCATACCATTCGTGTAATCATACATGTACATAGGGTAATGGTGTCTGTCTCATTCTACCACTTTTCATAACCCCGCCCTCTCATTTCCTTCTACGTAATCTAAAATTCCTCCATTCTTCTCTCACCCCCCACCCCTCCACCCCCATTATATATCATCATCCATTTATCAGGGAAAACATATGGCCTTTGGGTTTTTGGGATTGGCTTATTTCATTTAGCATGATATTCTCCAAGTCTATCCATTTACCAGCAAATGCCATAATATTATTCTTTTCTATGACTGTACAAACTTCTTTCCTAAGTTCTAAAACTTGCTTTCTACTGAGCTTCTCAATGGCATCAACTCCCACCTATACTTTGGTGACTTATGAATGACTCTAACCCAGATCTTTCTCTTGAACTCTAGACCTTTATTTTTAAATTCCCTTAGATGTCTATTGGGCACTTCATACACAAGGTCTTTCAATCTGAATTGTAACATCCCCTCCTTTCACCTCCTGAAAACTTCTCCTGCAGCAGTACTTCCTTCTCTGAAAATTCCACCTGTTTATGCAATTATTTAAGCCAGAAAATGAAAGTCTTCCTTGAGTCCTCTGCGTTTCTTTTTGTTCACTCCACATTTAACCAAACTCCACAACACATCAACTCTCTCTCACTATTATTTGAAGCTATTCCTCTTTCTGTCTGCTTCTCTTTTATTCAGGACCTCATCATATCTTTCCAGCTCTAGCCTCTTAGCTAGATTCCTAACTTCAGGTCTTGCTCTGGTGCAGAAGAGTACATGTGCCATAATACCAAGCAGTAATTACTTATTTGCATGACAATCTTCACCATGAACCCAAGGAAAGTGACAAGTTCTATTTATCTTTGTAATACCAGAACTTCTAGCTACTGGCACACAGTGAACACTCAATCAATGTTTGTGGAATAGATTAATGTGAATGAATATTGCAGTGTCCCTCTATAAAAGCTTGAGTTCTCCCCGCCTCTATCAACATGACTACAGCCCACAGAAAACGATAATTCTGCTTTTTTCTAGGATGATCCATTTACATTTAGATTATCCTGTTCTGACATGATGCTGCTCTTAGATTAAGGCAGATATAAACTGAAAAACATTAAAAGAAGAGCAATCAGACACTTGACATCATCTCAAAGGTACAATGATTAAAGAGATGGGAATTATTTGTGTAAAGCACCATGACTTAAAAAGAAAATCAATATTGGGAGCAATAAGTATTGGGAGCAAGCACTCTTTTTCAACAAAACAATGCTGGTAGATTAGAGATGACAAATTCTTTGCTGTGCTGGAAAGCATTTGCTTGAGCAATAGCATGGGATGAAAGGGACAGAAGATTACAGACTAGGTTGGAAAGATCCCTCCAGCTTCTTTGAATGTCCCTTCTAGGTCTCCTACGCTACAAACCTGGTAGGTGACCCTGCTGTGAGTCCAAGGTACATAAAGAAGCCATAGGTTCTCTGTTGGCTCCAGCAGAACTCCCAGCTCATAGGCTTCTTCAATTGCCAGTGACAAGCAAACCATTCTGGACGCCTGGCCTGATAAGAGTTTTCAGACAACTGCAGCCCCCACCAACATCTAACCATAATCACATAAAAAGATGTAAGCAAGATGTAACCAGACAAACCCTTTTTGGATTTATGATCCACAAAATTGAGTGCAAAACATTTTTCAAAAACCTTTCAAATTTGGGGTTTCAAACTTTGAGAATGAGGTGATCTGTTACATAGCAACAGATAGTGGAAAGAAATCCAAATGCTGATTGGCTGAGCTGTGAGCTTGCTCTTTTCAGTTAAGCTCCCCACCCCAATGACTGGCAATGGTAGCCAATGCCACATTCTTGGCATGTCCCCAGTCAATGCTAAACTAGATGGAATATGAAGGTCTAGCCATTTCTGTATAACTGGGGACTCTGTAAATGAGTAGTCTTTTCTCTATGGGGCCCAGATGCTCTTTTCTGTCTGCACCTTGGGCTGAGGTCTCCACCTGCCCAATACGGCCTCTCTCTCTTTTCACAGGTGTTACTCCCCAGTAAACTTGTTACATGCCCATATTCCATCTCAGTGTCTGCTTCCAAGAGAACACAATGCAGACAGCCATTTTGCATTATCTCAAGAACATTATAACAGTAAAGAGCAACTTTTGACTTGTTTTAACTTGCAAAACAAGCTTATCATTACTAATGTGGCTATTGGTCCTAGGTACTCATGGCATAAAGTCATTGTTTTATGATCGCTGAAGTAAAACACAGCAATGAACTTCATTATTGGCAACTTAGATACTTCGCAAAACTAGAACTGCAAATTATAGAAGGGGATGAGTGGGCTAGAGGGAGCACCAGGATGTTGATTGTGTCCCTGCCTGAAGAGAAGGGGCAGAACTCTCAGTGACAAAAATGTCACAAAGATCCAATTGGCCCTGTAAAACATTTGAACATTTACTGATTGGAAAAAAAAAAAAAAAAGAAAGGAGAAAATCAACAACAAAAACAAAAAAGCCTCAGCCCAAGCTCATTCATTTCTCAACCTTGCCATTAATCCCTACCTGAAGCTGTTTAAAGACATGTGAGCTAAGCAGAGATGTCTAATAACAATTTCCAGTCATTTATGTAGGAGTCCTAAGACTGCATCTTTAGGGAAACATTCAAATCATATAATCACAGAAGCTAAATTTGCCTCCTGCTTCTTTTGCTAAGTTCAAATATGGTCATTTTTTAAGTGAGTTATGGTAAGCATGAAGACAGCAAGTAAATGAGAGCGTGTGTGTTGGGGGGCAATAGAGCAAAGGAGGTATGTGTGTGAGAGACAGAGACAGACACACACCAACAATTAGTCCATCATCTTAAAATAGGAATGAAGTAACCTACTGGCATTCTGTCCTTGGGTCTCGCATTTATAGCAATATTTGCCCTTTCTCTGACAGTTGACATCACCCTTCCTGGGGAAGAGAAGAATGCCAGGAAAAGGGCATGAGTCCTCTGTTCAAATATTTGAAGAATTAAGAGGAATCAGATACATTATAGCAAAAGTTGTTATAGCAGCCAGAGGGTAGAAATTGGCCCAATGTTTGGAAGCTGAACAGAAAAAAATTTGCATGAACTTTCTTTGGAGAATTGTTCAAAGATGCACAAAGAGTTGCTTTGATAGGTGGTACATTCTCCACTGCTAGGGTAAATCAACTGCGGTCCCAGCAATGATGTATCTTAGAGGGCATTAGAGGGGATTCGAGCAATTCTTTAAAGCCTCTGTACCAGAAATTTTATAAGTACTGAAGAAACAGAAGGACAAATGTAAAGGTATTTTGAGGGACTTTCCCCCTTACACAGAAATGTAATGTAACAGGAATTACATTACCATAATCAAATGTTAGTTCTGGTTCCTATTTTGTCAGGTATAAAGCTCAGCTGATACCTTTAAAATTGTTTTTCTAATAAAGCCAGTCAAGCATGAAATAACTTTGGAGCTGCTTTAGTAAAGACTAATAGAGGAAATTACATTAATGAGCGGCTAATAAGGCAGACTAAGAGGTCCCTAGAAGCACACGTCTATTTTGGAGGAGGCTGTGAATGCAGCGCCTGTTCTAAGTGAGGGGTCTATGTTCTCATTTTCTAAGGAAAGGTTTTGGGAAATTTATCAGTAGGGGGCATTGGTGTTCTATCAGCAGGAGAATTCGCCCAGGAGACTAAGTGCTCTTGGTAATTCTGAATAGTTTAAAATGATCAACAAGCCAAAGCAGATAGGAAACTGTTTTTCTTAGAAAGATCCACATAGAAATGTCATCTGTTCTAAGTGGAATTTTAGGAAACGAAAGCACAGCATGTACATATTTGATTTTTTCAAGATAAATGGAAGATGTTAGGGACCTTTAAAAAATTTCTTTCTTTCTTTTTTGAAAGAGACTAATATCATGGCAGTTGCAGAGTCAGCATTTGCAGCCCTAGGAATTGAGAAGAGAGCTGATTTTGCATCCTGGTGAGCCAGCATCACTAATGCTTACACTCCCATTTAACTATAATGAGAGTGAAATTAAACAGTTCTCTGTTAGAAACTTCTCCAATGCAACAAATGCTGGTTTGTTGCTCTGTTTCTCCTTCTACCCATCTAGGAAAAGTCTTAGTCATGAAAGGAATGGGGACAAAAGGAAAATGTGCAGCTTTGGGACACACAGACTATGTGACAAAGAGCTACACTGATTCACCTTAAAACACACACAAGTCTTGCATCTGCCATGGAGTGATTATTAAATACCAACAAAGATAAGCTCAGTTTTTCCCACATATATCACAACATGAAGGTGAAATGTAGATATATGTGTAAATTATTATACCTTATAGAAAACCTTAATATCCCAGATTTCTTGACGGTAGTCTACCCTCAAGAATATTTTATTTTCCCACCTCAAAATCTTGAGACTTAATGAAATCTGAGATTTTAAGGTATATTAAAAAGGAAGGATGCATTAAAATACATGTGCACACACATCTCTAGGTTTTTCTTATTCAGGCCTATTTGAAGCATGAGAAGGCTAATTTCATCTATTTTTTGCTTTCATTCATTTAATATACATTAATGAACCCTCTACTAAGTAAATCACAGACACAGGGTAGGTATTGCCTTCTAAAGTTTGCCTTGACCTTTGGGACCATGCTGTCAACCTGGAGCAGACATATGTATATATTTCAACTTGAGTGTTATGGTTTAGATATGAGGTGTCCCTCAAAAGCTCATGTGTGAGACAATGCAAAAAAGTTTAGAGGTGAAAGGAGTGAGTTATGAGAGCCTTAACCTAATCAGTGAATTAATACACTGATATGGATTAACTAGGTGGTAACTGTAGGCAGGTAGGGTGTGACTGGAAGAAGTAGGTCACCTTTTGGGGTTTATATTTTGTCCCCAGTGAGAAGAGCTCTCAGCTTCCTGTTGCCGTGTCCTGAGCTGCTTTCCTCCTCTACGCCTTCTGCCATGATGCTCTGCCTCACCTGAGGCCCAGAACAATGGAGTCAGACATCTGTAGACTGAGACCTCTGAAACTATACACCAAATAAACTTTTCCTCCTCCAAAATTGTTCTTGTTAGGTCTTTTGGACACAGCGATGAAAAAGCTGACTAAAACATTGATATGTATATAACACACACATAATATATATACACATACAGATATCTCAACTTAATAATATTTATCTAAGATATAGAACTTTTATTAGTTCTTAAAGAAAAATATACTTGGAGATAATACAGTTGGAGAGAAGGTAAAACTCAAGGACATGTGCAGGTAGGAGCCAAGGACTACATGGATCAGTATTTTTAATAAATTATTGAATTTGGAAATGGGGAGAAGAGAAGAAAGGATAGAAACCAACGAGATGGTTCTTTGGGGTGAAGTGGTCAGTAAAATCTTTCTCAACAGCACAAATCTGAGGGCACTAGAATATCTAAATATTAAGTTTGAAATTATTTACAATATTGCAAGGTAAACTCACTCCCTTTGCCCCATGCTTTCTACAAACAACTGTCTTATGGGTGGGTTTGCATATAGGTAAACAGGTGCAAAAAACTAAAAGGGAAACCCAAATTCCACATTGTTGATGTTGCAAGGAAAACAATAAAAACTTGAAGAGATAAGTACAGAGAGATAAATGAAACTGAATATAAACTGAATATGCAGAATCGGGAACACGAAGTTGGAGGAGACCATGAGAATGTAACCCCTCCTCTTCATGCCTACCCACACCCCAGCACTCCCATTACACACACTCAAGAATTCACAGAAACTTCAGGTGGGACTTTGGACATCTGCAGGTATGGAATAGAGGGTTGAGTCAATATTATGATTTTAAGGGATCAAGTAGCCTTAGCCAACATTGCAGTTACATGGTGGTGAAGCCCACAGAGGATTTCCAACTCACTTTTACATGGTATTTTGACTCCCTTACACCCTCCAATGCAAAGTTGTTCTCGGACAAATTAGTTCTGGTACTGTATACCCACAGTTTCTTTATTTGTTTAGGGGGAAAAAGATAAAATTATTTATTCAGTTCCTGAATAACTGAGGTCCTGAGATTCTGATCTCCTGTCTTAGCCTGTTTTGTACTGCTGTAACAGAACACCTGAAAGCAGGTAATTTATTAAAAACAGAAGTGTACTGGCTCATAGCTCTGGAGGAGAAGTCCAATGTGGGCCTCTGTCCATCATTACATGGTAGAAGGCAACAGGATGAGAGTAAGCAAGAGGTAGCCAGACTCTCCCTTTTACAATCCCATCCACGGAGCCCTCATGGCCTAATTGCCACTTTAAAAGCCCCACTTCTGTTACAGTGGCAATGAAATTTTGACACATTTTTCAAGGGGACAAATATTCAAACCACAGCAATTCCCATCCATGCCTGGTCACTCTGGAAGCATTAAGGGACAGGTTGAGATCTCTAGCATCATCTCTTTTATTACATTTTAAAAAATATCACTCAAATCATTTTTTTTGAAGAAAACATTAATCCATTTTTTCTACTTACAAAACAATTTTTCAATCATGGCGCTTTCAAAGGTAAATGAAGAAGGGCCAAAGAGCAAACACCTACATGCGGTCTGATTTAGAGAAACTCGTCATAGTAGTAAACACTAGTAAGCACAGCCATCTATTGGTACACAAAATATTGGAGTTGCAGTTGCGTTTCAATTCAGAAAAAGATTGTGACCTTAATCTATGTGTGATTTGAAAGCTACTTTAAGTCTATTTGCAAAGATAAGTCATATGCATGAGTAATACAGGTAGATTCTGAATGCTTCTATGAATGGGTCTCCCCAGCTGTTGGATCAGGTAAGAAAGCTGCTCAGTGTAAGCTTAGACATATGTTTATTTCAGCTGACATAAAAAAATAGAAAGTAAATGAGCTAAAGGGAAGTCTTTGGGTCCCAATGAACAACTAGACATTTTCCCTCCATTCACTTCATAAGATTTCCCACATCTACTTTATACCCATTTTATAGATTGAGGAAACTGGACCCACAAAGGGAAAATAACTTGCCCAATATCTCATAGCTAGGATGATGTGGTAATGGGGTTAAAATGCTGATACTAATCCTAGTCTGTCCAGAAAGCTATAGATGCAGCTCAACAACTAGGCAAATAAACAAGTGATTATAGGATAAAGACAGAGACCTGAAACAGTCCTAAGAGTTCACAGAGTACAGATTAATAATCAGACTGAAGTCCATATTACTCATTAGATCTATGACCTTGAGCAAATTAGTTCAGTGACTGTATAACCTCGGTTTCTTTCTTTATTTAGTGGGGGGAAAAGTGGGGAATAGATAAAATTATTTACTCAACCTGAAGAAAATTGTCAACACAACACTGTCAGGGGTAGTAAAATGTAGCCCTTTTATATAAGCAGGACACTGATCTCAGTAAGAACAGACTAGTTCAAGGCCATTAGTCCACTTGGATCAGTGTTTGCTGAACTAGGAGATCAGATGAGCTGCATCCTAGAGTTTTCAGGGTGCAGAGGCCTGCACAGAAAGTTTTTGGATAACCAGTTGTTTACTTCCAAAGATATTTAAAAAAAACCCAAGCAGCACCAAAAAGTTGGTCTTGAGCAAATCAGTTCAACTTCCCATTACTAACTGTACTCAAACAAATATTTTTATTATACATGTGGCTACATTTAAGTATCTTTTTCCACATTGATATACTTCTGCAAATATAAAAATGCTAAAATGTGTATTTGTGTATGATCTTTTTATTTACCTTTCAAAGTATAATGCTTAGAAGATTATAATGTAACTGGGACACATTGTGTGGTGATCAAAAATAGAAAGTTTGAAGCATAAGATTTATCAAGTGGAAATGCATAAGAAAGATAATGAGGGAAATTCAGAACACCGTGAGTCATTATTAATTGGAATAAACCTGGCAATCACCCTCATGCTAACTACAGTAACAGGAAAGAAAATAACACTAATTACAATGAGTGAATCCACAGTGAGCAAAGTCCACGAAAACAAATGGGATAAATGGATGTATCACTAAAATATGGGCTTCATTATTGTGGTGACAAAGAGGACTCTTCACCTTCTCAAAGGTAAGAACTGCCTGAATAATAAGCTCAAGAAACTCTGGCTTTGGTAGTAACATTTTCAATGCAATTTTAAAAATGTGGAAGAAAAACGTCATTGCAATTGTTCTGCAACTGAAGAGAGTCTTGGTGAGATCAACATAATCAAACCCATAATCAAACAAGATATTTTTTTTTAATGTGGAATTTCCATTCAGCTTTTTTTTTTTTTTTTTCAAAAATACCCAGGAAAATCAAACTCTTGCAATAGAGAAATTCTACTAAATCACCATTTACAAGATAGAGCTTAACCTGTGTCAGGGAAGAAAGAAACGAAAGCTAAAACAATATGACCCCATTTGCACCCAGGAGATAATGGGTTATGGATGACTCCCAAGCAAACCTCTGTCATCTTCCAGCACATTTCTTTATGGGGGCACCATTTTATATCCTTTACTCCCTCTTTCCCTTCCTCCAAAGGTCATGGCAGTGCAAGGACAGGGCCTCAGTGGGCTGGAGGGACGGATGCAGTGGAATGCTTTCTCTGAAGAGGTTCTGGCTTCGGGGCTGACAGTCTAAATCTCTGCTTTGCTGCCAACTAGCTGTGTGAGCTTGGGCAAGTCACTTGATTGCAACCGAGTCTTAGCAAACTAGGGAAAGTCATTCCTAATGTGACTCAGGAAGAACCTCACTTGTGAAGAGTAACCACTTCCTGCTAAGGAAAATTCTGCCCACTGATAGCTAGGTCTCTTCTCCACCTCTCCTTTTTATTCAACAGAACCCCCCAAAGGAAGAGAATATACAAAAGGCACAGAATATAGAGTGAACCTTGAGAACAAAGACTGACTGATTCGGGGGAGGGGTTTCTTAGAAACATGTAAAAACGTGGTATTTTTGTTTTGTTTTTGAATTTCTAGCCCTTGTGTTCTTGTAAGAGAGCCAGTAAACAGCACCCATTTCCACCCCCTACAGAGTATTGAATCCATTAAGAGAGAGAAGGTATAAAAGATCAAAATTTTCCCTTGTTACTTTCAGTGGCTGGACCAGAGGATGTGGCTCAGGTGGACCTCCTGGTATGGAACAACAGAATTGGGTCCCTTACCCCATCAATTATAGTGATAGAACACCACAGTCCTTCCCCACAAAGAAGGAACTGACTAGGAAATACTTCCTTTGGTCTCCCAAGATGAGGAGGGTAAGAGGAAGAAGCTGAGCCACGCAAGCCCAGCTCTTGGAAACTTGCCTCTCCTGTCACTTGTCCCATCCCAGGGGAGAAGTCACTATAGGGAGGACATACTGAAGGGTTTATACCCCCAGTGTCTCTCTGCACATGATCGGAAATACCAGGTGTGGGAAATGTACTTCTGTGAGCATCCGTCATCTCAATTCACTTTTGTTCAGCAGAATGAATTGGATTTTACAATAATGAAATTTATTATAAGTAGCAGAACTCAGCATCAATATCCTTAGTGTTTAAACAGATCATATTTCAGCATCCTAATGAAGACATCCTAGTTTTATTCCGGAATGGTCTGAAATGAGATCTATCTGGATTTCCCTTGCTTTTCTTAAACCTTTTAATGCATTTAATTTCCAGAGATGACTGGATTGGTTCCAGGAGAGGGAGGGGAGATGCTTGTACGCATCTGTAATGATCTCTGACAGCGTGACACAGAGCACCGATTTTTACAGCAGTAGTCAAAATTACAGTAATTAGAGAAAATATCCACATCTTTATAAACAGAGTGTTAACTGTTTCAAAAGGAACTTAATGAGAACTTACAAGAGGAAGCACACTTTTGCCACTGAGTATTAAACATTAATTAAAGTCAGAGGCACTAGTCAAATTGGCTCTCCACTTCAGTCACTTGGCAAGGCGCAGAAAGCCTCTGGAGAGGCTCTAGAATCTGCTGACTTTGCTGGCTGTGGCCCTACAAATTGGTTCTTTAAATTTATGGTCAGTTTCAATGTTGCTTTTTACTTCCTGCTAAAGACATTGTTAAGATCTTATTGTAGAAATTCAGCATATTAGAATTAGACACTGTAAGAAGGCATTTTTAAATATCCTTTTTTAATGATAAAGACAAGTAAAAGCCACATATGAAATATAGTATGATCCCAACTATGAAATAAAATAGCACAGAAAATACTGGAAGAAAATACATAAAATTATTGGAAATGGATTTCTCTAAAGGATTGAACATTAGGAGACTTTTTTTTCTTTTCTGCATTTTATGCACCTTTCTTTTATAAATGGAAAAAAATAGAGCTAGTTTTAATATCTTAAACTTTGCACATTCTCATGGAAGAACTAATCAGTGTCCCCAAACCATCTGCAGGGTACTTAGGAGAACGAATTTTTGTTCCTGTCCCAAAGACCTTGGGAAAGTGACAAATTTGATGAAATGGAAAATAATGAACACAGATAACATTTGAACCTTGTACTGTACTTTTCTTTTACTGAATGACTGCACATAATTTTTACTTTCGATATAAAATTATGCTTAGAAATAAATGTGTCACTGTGGCTTTGATCCAATATCAAACTTCTGACCCAATCACAAATAAGAAACTTCTGGAATCAGACCTAAGGATTTCCTCATTCTGAGTTTAGAACTCACTGATTCTGACAGCAGGTCATAGAAATGTCTGACTTGGTCAGATGAATCTCCTCCGGGGCTGCGGTTGAGCACACTTTATATTGATTCCCAGGTAAACAAAAGAGTGACTTAGGATAGTCACTTCATTTGATTATTCCAGGTCACTTATTTTGTATTTCTCCCCTGTGAGTTTCCATGAACTCCCTATTATTCTTCTCCAATCAACTTACTCTTTCTAAAATTTAACCGCTACCCTGACCAATTACTTTCTATTTCTACACCAAACTTACTATTTTTCTCTTTTAGAATATGATTGCCCATTTTCTGCCCAGCATTCACAGTGGGCTCAAATGGTTCTAAATTTAAACTAATCTCCTCTCCCTCATATAATCCCACTGGAATTCACTGTTCATTTCAACCTCTGTCTAACTTTTCTTCTTCTCTCGTGTTTAAATTTATTAAGCAAACAGACTTTATTCTTTTTACTTCTTTCTTTTCTCTATGCTTAATTACATTCATTTATAGTACTTTCCTAAATATTTTTAACTTTTATTTAACACCACATTTTGAAGTCTCCAATATTCTCACCTACCCTCTGAGGCAGGTATCAAAACCACCAACAGATTAAGGAATTGAAGAGATGAAGATCCAAATATTGAACCTAACTTCTTGATTTCACAGTCCAGAGCTCTGGTCAGGTGGGCTCATGTTAAGCCTGCAAGCGGAGCCTACAGTGAGTTTATGGGTGAGATCACTTGCAACATTAGTTGCAATCTAGTCACTAACTAGATTGGCTTTGCCTGTTCTCCCCAGTAGGCTAGGAGTTCCTTCTCGAAGAGGGGGAGGGGAAGGGGGAGAGGGATAGGGAGGGGGAGAGGGATAGGGAGAGGGAGAGGGAGAATCCTCCCAGCACACAGCCAAGTGCCTCAAACATACTAGATACTCATGTTGAGTTTGTAAAATTGACCTGACTTGAAATAAAAGCAACAATGAAATGGAAAAGCTAGAAGCCTTCTAAATAACTGTGTACTTCTGTTTTTATCAGGTCAAAGGAAGAGTGCACAGGTTTGAAAGTGGTAGCTGCTGTTGAAACTCAAAATGAAATTATGTAGAGCTGCTGACCGAAAATTAGCTCTGAACTCTTTCCAGGGACAATGTTACAGGAAAGTCTCCTCTCAGAACATAGCACATATGGATTTATGGATGGCTCCTAAGTGCCTGCATCTGTGTTGGTTTCTAAGAGTACACTGCAGAATTAGGCACAGATTCTACTTTAAATTAGCCCCAAGTCTAGTAGGGGAGACAGTCTTACAACAAATAATAACAATGCAGAGGGTCAAGGGCAATTTCAGATGCATTTAAAAGATACAGCTGTAACCCAGAGGAGGGTGTCTGGTCAGGAAAGACTTCACAGAGAAGACAAAGCTCCAACTCATCATAAACCAATCACCAGGGGCAAATCATTTGGTTTGAAGTTGGGCCTTTTTATACACTTCAAAAACTTTTGGTAGGATTCTAGTTGTTGAGGCAGATGTAACACCTATACTTGCTTAATGATAATTTAAAAAATATGAATGGAGCAGGTATAAATCTTGCCTTTGAATAAGAGTGTTTAAAAAACACCATTTATTGTTTAAGTCAATTTCTATCCATGGTTGTGCTACCATCACATTGTACAACAGAAACATTCTCAGTGGTGATTTCTGGGACTCTCCCACAGGATCTCAGTGCTTCAGAGAGGACCTCAGGAGGCTGTTCCACACCAGTGAGCTCTGCACTTATCAGTGTGCAGCTCATATTCCATGCCCAGTGGCTCTGCCACTTCTTTGCCACATAGGCACAGGTATCTTTCTGGGGCCAGGAAGCCCAGAGTTCAAAGTTCAGCCTCCTTTGGTGCCCCACATGGTCATCACCTTTGAGCTCTTGCCCCCTCTCAGGAGATCTGCCATCCACGGGGTCATGTGTTCCCATTAATTGAAAAGCCCACCCACTTTGTTCTTCTTTTCTAGTTTTTTTCTCTCCCCCTCCTGACCCTCAAAGACACACCTTTTCTTCCTCTGCCTCTCCAGGTCTCCTAGTATAAACAGTTTGAGTTTAGGCTTTAATTAAAGACAAATACTATGCTGTGAATGTTTTTGCTTCCCTTTCACCAAAATTCATATGTTAAAATCCTAGCTACCAAGAGATGGTATTAACAGGTGAGGTCATTGGTAGGTGATTTGGTTATGGAGATAGAGTCCTCATGAACGGGATGAGTGCCCCTATAGCAGAGGCCTCAGGGAGACCCCTCCACCCCATAGTGAGAAAATGGTCATCTATGAACCAAGAAGCAAGCAAGCCTCACCAGACACTGCATCTGCTGGCTCATTGGGTTTGGACTCCATCCTCTAGAACTGTGAAGAATAAATCTCTGTTATTTATAAACCACCCAGTCTATGATAATTTGTTCTAGCAACCCAAACAGACTAAGACAAAAGTCAGTAACTTTGAGTAGTTTCAGCTGTTTTCCCTGGAATATATCCTGTGATTAAAAAGCACATTGAGGCCCTGGCTACTTGTTGAGTGTGTAAATGGAACGGGGGAATAAACACACACACACACACACACAAATACACATGTGTGCACAAAATAATATGTCAAAATACTGCTCTGCTACATGAGCAAAAGGATTCCAAGGAAATTCTCCTGCTTCTAGTACAAGCAGTTGAGTGAACAGGCCAGAGGATAAGCTCAGGAAGTGAGGTTATAAAAAGATGAAAATAAACTGTGGGCACTTTGTTTCTATAGACGAACATTGAACTGGGAGTCAAGAGAAATAAAACCTGGTCTTAGTTCTCTCACTAAACTTACTGTGTGATCTGAAACAGGTAACTTCAATCTTTTTGGCCTTGGTTTCCCCAGATGCAAAACAAGTGGCACTGATGGGTTTATCCTAGAGGTTCTTCAAAGTCCCAACACTGGTAATTGATTTGGCATAACAGAAGAGAATCTATCACAGTCACCAAGCATCTTAATAATCACCACATCAGCATCCCTAGTATTCGACACTTTGAAGTTGTATTGTTTGGCTAGGCAGGTGCGGGGAACAGTGGGTAAGTAATGCTGACTGAGTGGATGAAACTTCAAGAGTGAACTCAATGCGCAAGGGAGCGACAGGCATCTCACTCCTCCTGACAGCGGCTGGCTCTTCTGTCATTGTCCCCTTCAACCATCTCCACTGCGTGTTGTTTCTTTGTGTTTGGCTGCATGGTTTTTACAATTGGGATGAGAAGTTCTGGAAACCAGGGGTTCATGGGTGGTCCTTGAATGGCAGAGGTCTGGCAATTGTCCTGGAAAGCTGTGTGGGGCTGGAAGGAGCCAATCAGCCCTGTGCAGCAGGGTGAGGCACAGACTGCATTAAATCCATCTGCAGTGCCATCCATTTTAGGGAAGCTGCATTGTGAGCAGTGACAATATTTCACTCTACAAATGGCCCATAAGAAACATTAAAGATGTCATGAGCTCTAAAGTTATTAACGTAATGATTTTTTTTCACTTGAGGAGGAATTGCTGGTTAAATTCATTCCTTAAATGGCTCTGAATGACAAATTCCTGAGTAGGCACACATTGAGGCCCAGCATGCCAATAAAGCCTTTTCAGTCCCAGGATCTCCTCCATTCAGTCCAGAAACCCCAACCAGACCCTCTGCAGCCACTCAAGAGAGACCACCGAGCCATCTCTTAGTGAGACTGCCACCAGAACGTTCTCTTTATAAGGAAGAAGTCAGTCCATTAAAAACTCAATGATAGAAGCCTGAGCATCATTAACTCTGGGTTCAGTGAGAAGGGAAATCAATTCAGTCACCCAAAGGAAGCTCTTGATTATGCCCCTCACCATGAATGGAAATAAGTGTTTAAAATGTGATAGTAGATCATATCATATTTTGGACATGACCCTGGAATCCTCCCTATTTCCCTGGCAGAATATTTTTAACGATTGTTAGTTTAAAACCATCAACAAAAGGGAAGACCTTCACCCCCAGGTTTGTAGAGAAAATCCTGTTTGCAGAATCCTTCCATTTGATTCAGCTTCTCGAATTGTCAAATGCCAGAGGCTATGGCAAGTGGAATCGTCTTATTTATTTCTCACAAAAGCTTGACTAAGGGAGGTTGAAGGGTTTGTTATTTCATCTTAACAAGATAGCGGAGATTTTCACCCAGATACCAAGCCATAGTTTACCAGGCATCAATAATAAAAATGGGAGAGGAGCTGAGTGGGGTGGGGGGTCAACTTCATCTTGTCATATACTTGTTGAAAACTTTGAAAAATACAATCTGGAAATGACTTCTACAATGATGAAGTACTAAAGATTGTGTTATATATGCTGTCATATTTATATATTTAATATATATGTATATATTCTTATGCAATTTTATTTATAGCAACACAACTATACTGACCAGGTGCCTCATTTTTCACTAGAACCATCAGTTTATCACCTCTCAGGGGCATTCAAGTTATCTGAAAATACAGCATGATTTTTCCCAACCCATGTCTTAAATGTGGTTTCTCATACTCTAAGGTCAGAAATAAAATTGTGTGTAGTCTCCTACACACAATCCAAAGGCTTAAAGCCCTGGTACTTTGCTTAGAATTGATCATTATAGGTCCTTGGTCAATGTGGGTGAATAGGTGAAAGGATTTAATTCTCATTGGTGGGGGGAAGAGGATCAGACTGCACGAATTCTGGAAATCCTACTATTTGGATATTGGAACCAGCACTGTTATGTACCAGTCGACATTTTTCCATGCAAATTCCTGAGAGACTTACCACCAGAAGTGGGTGTCCCCCTCATATGCCTTTCAGACAGTAGCTCAAACATTTCAGAGGCAAATACGTGCTTCCTTCTAGGACCATGGTCCTTAAGCTTTTGTGAGAAGTGCAATGTTCACAGCCACAATCTTACACAGAGCTCTGATATTAGAAGCATGCTCAAGCAGAGGTGCCCATGAAAAGTGGTAGAGGGAGGAAACACAGGCTTCCTCCTGACCCTACCTTTAACATCGATGAGACTCTTAGATCTCGTCTGCAGAACAGAGTTTGAGGGCTCTTACTGTAGGCTATTGGCAGAAGAAGTCAAATTATATACAATTGCCCACATTCTATCTGTATAGTATGGATCAGGGGCAAAGGAATGAAGAATGTATTTTTTTTTTATTGTATACAAATGGGATACATGTTGTTTCTCTATTTGTACATAGAGTCAAGGCATACCATTTGTGTAATCATACGTTTACATAGGGCAATGATGTTTATTTTTTTTTCCTTCCCCCCACCCCTCCCACCCCTCTTTTCCCTCTATACAGTCCTTCTTTCCTTCATTCTTACCACTCTCCTTATCCCTAACCCTAAACCTAACCCTAAACCTAATGCTAACCCCTCCCACCCCCCCATTATATGTCCTCATCCGCTTATCAGCGAGATCATTCGTCCTTTAGTTTTTTGAGATTGGCTTATCTCACTTAGCATGATATTCTCCAATTTCATCCATTTGCCTACAAATGCCATAATTTTATCATTCTTCATTGTGGAGTAATATTCCATTGTATATATATGCCACAGTTTCTTTATCCATTCATCAACTGAAGGGCATCTAGGTTGGTTCCACAATCTGGCTATGGTGAATTGAGCAGCAATGAACATTGATGTGGCTGTATCTCTGTAGTATGCTGATTTTAAGTCCTTTGGGTATAGGCCAAGGAGTGGGATAGCTGGGTCAAATGGTGTTTCCATTCCAAGCTTTCTGAGGAATCTCCACACTGCTTTCCAGAGTGGCTGCACTAATTTGCAACCCCACCAGCAATGTATGAGTGTTCCTTTTTCACCACATCCTCGCCAACACCTATTGTTGCTTGTATTCTTGATAATCGCCATTCTAATTGGGGTGAGATGAAATCTTAGGGTAGTTTTGATTTGCATTTCCCTTATTACTAGGGATGTTGAACATTTTTTCATATATCTGTTGATTACTTGTACATCTTCTTCTGTGAAGTGTCTGTTCATTTCCTTAGCTCATTTTAACTGACAGGTCACAGTCTTTCAAACGTTTAAGTCTGTGTGGCAGGCATATAGAGATGGAGACAAGTGGGGATTTAGTTATTGCTTTTGGATGCAGCTAACAGCATATTCTTTGCCAGAGTTGAAAGAAATCGACATAACACTCTTTTGGGAGAAGAGTACACAAAAGTGTTTTGGTTATATTGGCTTTTCAAGGTAGAAATGAGCAAACATTCCCTCCATGCGTTTTGAAACTACAGCATTTGAATTTTGGCAAAATCCACACTTGGTGTATTGCTACATTCTCATTTGCTATCAGGAATTCCCCTGGGAAGCACCAACTTGGGGACAGAGCTGAGATACTTTATAATGGGATGTCAAACACATTGCTGGGCACCCCAGTTTCTTAGGCCCTGCTTTAATTCCCAAGATGCTGTAGGGCTTCCCTAGTTGCTGCTAATTTCTCTGGGGACTTGGTGTTACTACTTACAGAAGTCACACACTTCTGCTGAAGAAATTGCTTCACAGTTGCCATAGAAGCTTCTGTTAACACTTGTTGATGTTGATTTCCTATGCAATCTCTATACTACTAGAATGGCTAAGGATACTCTCTTTATACAAAGGTTTTATCTTTCTATTTACTTTCAATCCTCATTCATTCATTCCTGGGGAAAGGGTTTTGCATCCTCTCTTATCCAAATACTGTTGAGCATATTTCTTGATAAACATTAGATTCTCAGTAAATATCTATTCTTCTAAAGGGTTCGCTTTGGGGGACAAAAGCACAGATTTTGGGATGAAGGAACCAGTTTGGATCCATGATTTCTTATAAACTGGTATGATTTGGGGCAACTTTCTTAAATTCTCTGAACATCTATTTCCTCACTTTTAAAGTTGAAAACCAATACCCACTTCACTAAATGATCTTTGTAGGGGAAAATGGCACATGATTAGCAGGGCAGACAGTGCTTAAAAAGGAAAAGTCCCTGTCCTTTCCCTCTGAAGAATGAAGTGCTGTACTACTTGCAATGGGGTGAGGCTGGCTTTGCTCCTCCAGTCTCCAGGAGGCAGGGAGGTTTTAGTCATTCCATGGGGGTTGCTGGGGAGGATTCTTCAAGGAGTAGTGTGAGGGTCATGGACTTTGGTCCACTATGCTTGTCTATTGACTACTGGACTATACCTGGGCACTTCTCAAGGACTTTCCGCCAATGCCAAGCAAAGGAAACAAACAGATCTAGGGTACAGTCTCAGTGATAGAGTGGGAGACTGGTATGGTTCAATTATAAAACCTACCAATGGTAGAAGGCATGTTAACAGAATTGGTATTGAAGTATATTATGCCGCCAGCCCCCATCATCCATTCTTCCATCTTCTGGAGTCATATTCCCAAATTCCTTAGGGGAAACACTTCTCTTCATTTTTGGCTATGTAATTTGTGGAGGACTGGCCATAGCCATTTCTTCAGGGCAGATCCCTGAGTGGCTAAAGTCAATCACATATCTAATCTTCTGGTTGCGATAATTGCTTTGGATATATAACTCAGTGAGAGCCAGTGAAATGTTTTCTGGGTAATAAGAGAAAAAGAGTTGACTTTCTGTGGTGCTACTGCAGAAGAGTCTCTCTTCTTCATGGAATAGGGAATATGAGGCTGTAAGACCTGAAGTACTACCATAAGGGGAAAACCTAGATCTGTCGTGTCACCAGACCAAACCTGAGAATTAAGAAAGGGGGTCAAGAGATCAGGAGTGGTGGTGAAGGGAGAAGGTTCTTAGTCAAAGTGTTTGAACTGCTTGATCAAACCTTACCTAAAGCCTGTAAGTATACGTCTGTAGTTTTCAGTTATGTGAACCAACCAGTTTGACTATTTTCCCAATATTACTACCAATTAGCTATGTAATGTTTACCAAACAGGGCCTTAATTTCCTCACCTGACAAAAGAGGTTTAATAATAAGTACCTTTTATAATTCAGGTAAAGAGTAATGAAATAATATATTCAAACCACTGTGCTCAAATGTCATTTGAACATAAAATAATCAGGAGGTCATGCAGAAGTGCCACCTAGAAATCAGGGGCATTTTTGCCCTTCAGTGAACATCTGACAATGTCTGGAGACACTTTTCGTATAACTGGAGAAGAGCTATTACTGGTATTTGGTGGGTAGATGCCAGGGATGCTGCTATACATCTTATGACACACAACACAGACCGCTCCAGACCCCCCAACAGAGAAATATCCAGTCCCAAATGTCCCTAGTGTCAAAGCTAAGAAGTACAGATAGAGAAGACACACTGTGGACGTCAGTGGAGCGCTCACATTACACCTGGGCTTTCGTCATTTCTGCCAAAACACTATGTGGAAATGAAGAAGGAGAAGTGGCTCAGTGAGCAAGCACATAAGACAGCGACATCAAGAGGCTCAAGAGAGGGACTCCCTGTCACTCCACAGGGTTGAGAGTTCTAACTGCAACCTGTGGGTTTCAGAGTAAATGAAGAAGATGAGAGCCCCATGGAGGAGAGGGAGCGATTAAGGAGCTCTCTCAAGTGCAAGCTTGTGTGACCATTAAGGTTCACAGCAGTGCTGCAACAAGAGGATGGGTTCTGTCCAGGTGGGCATGGTGCGTGGCACAACCTCTGGGTGGGAATGCTCGCTGCATCTTCAAGCACACAGTCTGATTGTTGAGAATGTGCTGTCACAAAGAGCAGAATGTCTTCATTCATTAACCAGTTACCAAGCTCCTCTGCATTATATATTGCTTCATACTCCTTAAACACAGCAAATGCATATCTCTCTGCTGAGCGAATGCACCTCCTGGTGTGGAAACCGAGCATCACCTGGTTCAGTCAGACAGATAGTCCCAGGTGTAACAGAGAGCAGAAAGGTAGGACAGTCCTATGAATCATGATAGGGCCCTTCGTGACAATGATAATTATCATGAAGTTATAGAATGCTTCCAGATTTGGGGATTAAATGCTTTTTTTCTCATGAAATTTCTAGGCATCAAATGGCTGGAGTGAATTCCCATTCATGATAAACACACACACACACACACACACACACACTGAAGAAACTAGGGATAGAGGGAATCTACCTCAACATCATAAAGGCTATATATAAGAAAAAAACCAAAGCAAACTTTATAGTGAATGAGGAAAAACTGAATACATTTCCTTTAAAATCTGGGACGAGACAAGGATGTCCATTCTCACCACTCCTGTTAATATAGTGCTAGAAATTCTTGCAAGAGCAATTAGGCAAGAGAAGGAAACAAAAGGATAAAAATAGGAAAAGAAGAAGTCAAATTATCACTGTTAGCAGATGATACGATCATATACCTAGAAGACCCAAAGAACTCCAGTAAAAGACTGCTAAAACTATTAAACAAATTTGGCAAAGTAGAAGGTTATAAAATCAACAGACAAAAATCAATAGCTTTCCTATATAACAATAATGAATCTGCTCAGAAAGAAACTAGGAAAACAATTCCATTCACAATAGCCTCAAAAAAAAAAAAAAAAAAAAAGGGAAAGAAAGGAAAAAGAAAAAAAACAACAATACCCTAGGAGTAGATCTAACCAAGGAAGTGAAAGAGCTCTACAATGAAAACTATAGGATACTAAAGAAAGAGATTGTAGAAATCCTCAGAAGATTGAAAGACATCCCATGTTCATGAATTTGCAGAATTAATATTGTTAAAATGGCCATACCACCAAAAGCAAAATATAAACTAATGCAATCCACATCAAAATACCAATGACATTCTTTGCAGAACTAGAAAAAAACAGTACTAAAATTCATTTGGAAGAATAAAAGACCCAGAATAGCCAAAACAATTCAAAGCCAAAAAAGTAATTCTGGAGGCATCATAATACCTGACAAAAAATTGTACTGCTGAGCTATAGTAACAAAAACTGCATGGTACTGGCATAAAAACAGATACGCAGATCAACGGTACAAAATAGAAGACACAGAGACAAGCCCACACATTTACAGTCATCTGATCCTTGATAAAGGTGCCAAAAACATACACTGGAGAAAAGAAACCCTTTTTTAACCAATGGTGCTGGGAAAACTGGTTATTCATGTGTAGAAGAATGAAACTAGACCCTTGTCTCTCACCATGCACAAAAATCAATGCAAAATGGGTCAAATATCTGGAAATTAGATCAGAAAATATGCATGATGTAGAAGAACACTCCAGCATATAAGGAACAGCAACAACTTTCTCAATAGGACCCCTAAAGTTCAGGAAATAATGCCAAGAGTTAATGAATGGGATAGCATCAAATTAAAAAGTTCCTGAAAACAAAGGAAACAATTAGGGATGTGAAGAGTGAACATACAGAATGGGAGAAAATCTTTTGCTAGCTATTTCTCTGACAAAGGATTAATATCTAGAATAAATAAAGAACTCAAACTTTACACCAAATAGTCAAATAACCTAATTAACAAATGGGCACATGAATTAAATAGACACTTCTCAAAATAAGAAATACAAATGACCAACAAATATATGAAAAAGTGTTCAACATTAGCAATTAGGAAAATGCAAATTGAAACTACACTGAGATTTTAGCTTATGTCAGTCAGAACGGCAGTCATCAAGAATACAAATAGTAATAAATGCTGGGGAGGATGTGGAGAAAAAGAACACTGTTACACTGTTGGTGGGGTTATATATTAACACAACCACTGCAGAAATCATTCTGGAGGTTCCTTAAAGGGGGAGAGGCTATGTGGAGGACAATGCCCATGACCTGGCCGGCATGATGACTTTCCTTTCCTCTGCTCTTCCACTGACTTAACCAACTTTCCAGAAGGACCTCTGGATGAGAGTGAGTTTGTGTGCCCACAGATCTGTGCAGCGTTAATCATCGCCACTCTTTACCCTCCCCTGTGCTCATTCTGTCTCTGTGACTCTGTTTAGCAGCTTCTTTTAAGGCATTTCAGCAATTTTCTCTGTTTTTTATTGGTGAAATCTTTAAAACATTCCTTTTTATTATCCCTGTTTTAATAGTTTTGATTTGTTACCTGCTGAGATTGCTTTTGTCTTAATCATTATGCTTTAAAAGACAGCTGTTAGAAGTTTCTTTAACTGCACAAACCACATAACAGCTGAACAAAAATGAAACGAACTGTTTTATTCTCCTATGTTTTGCTCATAAAAATAGTAATGATAATCATGATAGCACCAGCTAAGACCTGAAAGCACTGTGCCATGCCTTACAATATATGTCTTCATTTACATCTCACCACATCCTTATGAGATAAGTAGTATAATATTTTTTACATCTATTTTGAAAATTGAGTCTTAGAGAGGTAAAGTAACTTGCCAGGGTCATGCCAAATGGTGCCCTGCCAGACTCAGGACTGAACATGCAAGAGTTGGAACTCAAAGATTGTATTTTAGTTCCTGCCTCTCTGGTTTCTTCCAGTATTTATCATTATGCACACGTAATTTTTACATTTTTTGCAAACATAGCATTGACAGACTTTATTGTTTCCTTTTTCACTTAACAGAATACTAAAAATACTTTCCAAGCTGTTATAGTCACAAAGTAGATCATTTTTACTGATAGTGTGTTATTTCACAAAATTGATAATTATATTTGACTTAAGCATGCTTCCATTGCAGCATATTTATGTGATTTTCTGTTCTTTTTCATCTCTTAAAGTCTAGTGAACATTTTCATGTACGCAGAATTTGCTAATTTTGACTCATTTCTTGGAATAAATGCCTGGGAGTTAAGTTATTGAGGCAAAGAGCAGGTTTCTTTTTCTATTTCCTCAAACATATTCTTCAAAGACTTTCCCAAGTTACACTTGGAGTGAGTAGTTCTTGAGGCTACTAGACTTAACCTGGCTTCTTCAATATGTAATTCATCATTACCCTGAGTTTGTATTATCCACAAGCTGTCTTCTATGAACAGGTACTCTTCTGAAAATTGAGTAGGACAAGTCATGAATATGTGGTTCTTTTATCAATTTCTATAAACATACTGTAGGATATAGTCAAGGGGTCAGGAAACTATGATTCATGGGCCAAATATGGCCCACTTTTTCATTAATTTTATTTTTTGATTGATACATATTTATATATATTCATGAGGACAAAGTGATTTTTTTATTTATCTTTTAATTTTTTTACAGACTGCATTTTGATTCATCGTACACAAATGGGGTACATCATTTTGTTTCTATGGTTGTACATGATGTAGATTCATACCATTCGTACAATCATACACTTATATAGGGTAATGATATCTGTCTCACTCCACCATTTTTTCGTACCCCCCTCCCTCTCATTTCCCTCTTTAATTCATTTGTGCACTGGGTATGGATCAACTTGGGATAATTACAATATTCATCACTTCATACTTCTATCATTTCTTTAAGGAAAGTACATTCAAAATTCTCTCTCCTAGCTATTTTGAGATATATGATGCATTATTATTAACTATATTCACACAGTAGAGTGAGTACTGTCATAGGAGTCCAGAACTTACTCTTCTATGACATCGTGCCAGTTGACCTACATCTCCCCATGCCTCCACCCCTCTACTCTCCCTGGTCTATTCTACTCTTGATTTCTATGAAATAAACTTTGTGTAGATTCCACATACAAGGGAGATCATGCAGTCTTTCTGTGCCTGACTTAGTTCAACAAATATAAGGAACTTGAAGAACTCAGCAGCAAAAAATATCCAATTAAAAAGAGGGCTAACGAACTGAACAGACATTTCTCAGAAGACGACCTATAAAAGAGACACATGAAAAAATGTTCCACCTCACTAATCTTCAGAAAATGCAAATCAAACCCACCATGAGATATGTCCTCACCCCTGTTAGAATCACTATTATCAAAAAGAAAAAAAATAACAAGTGCTGGTGAGGATGTAGAGAAAGGGGAACTCTCATGCACCACTCATTTTTATAAATAGTTTTACTAGAACACAGATGCACTCAGTCATTTATGTATTTAGTTGTCTGCGGCTGCTTTTGTGGTACTACAGAAGAGTTGCATGGTAGGCAACAGAGATTGTACGGCCCACAAGTAGAACCAAATACATAATTTTCAGGGTCCCATAATAAATGAAAACGTAGGGTCCCTGGTTAAACAGTCATTAAGAATTTTAACACAGCCATAGCACAGCATTAAACCAAGTATGGGTCACATGCCCATGAAGCGTACCCCTCTATGAAATCTAAAGCATTTACCATCTGAGTCTTTACTAGAAAAAGTTACATGTTAATCCTGAATCTTTATAATAGATTTGAATTTTTTCTTTGTCTACCATTCTCCCTTTTAATTATGACATTTGTGTTAAAACATTGATGTTTATTTTTACATGATAGAATATTTATAATAATTTCTTTCAGTGACCACTACCTCCATAAGCAGATCATTAAAACTATTTTTTGCCAGTTCATTTTGATGATAGGACTTCTTATGTTTAATTCTAGTTAGTTAGAATTTTATATTAATTTGAATGTGTGGTATGAAAAAAAGCTCCAGATCTTGTTCTTAAAGTAGTTATTACTGGCCTTTTGATTTCATTACACAGTACATTTATGTGTGCTTATGTGTGCATATGAGTACATACAATACAAATGCATACTAGACCTCTAAAAATACTAATGTGATGTGGCAGAGTATTGGATATGCTAGCTAGGTTAGGACACATTGGCAAAGCAATGACATGCTTAAGTTGTTCACAAGCCACCAAGGGTGAAAGGTACCTCTGTAGAAGGTCAAATTGTAATTTTCCTAGTATCTCTGCAGAATAATGTACTTGATTCTTGAATGGATCTGATCAAAAGTACTTCTAATCTAATCCTTAGTCCTTCAGTGATAGAAATTCCTAAACCCCTTTTCATCAGGATCTGCTTTGTCACCTCATCCAAATATTTATAGACTTTTTTGGAAGCCTTGCAGGGCAATCAAGAGTAACTAAACTGCACATTCTCTTCAGAGATCAAACTGTAGACAAGCACTTCCTTCCACACTGGCCCACATTTTGGTTTTCTCTCTGAATATAAAAAGTCAGAAGTTGACAGCAATGACAAAACATTTAATTCAAATGATCACACACTTTTTTCTTTGAGTATTTAACCTTCTGTGAATAATATTAAAACAACAGGAAAACTAATTGCATTTGAGGGGCTTAAGATCAAACTAACTTTTCCTCTGCTTTTTCAGTGTATTTTCCTTCTTAGGTACAGAAGATTAGCCTTAGAATCTGATTTGACAATATGACCCAATGGGAAGACAAGTGGAAATGAATTACAACCCAAATGATGATATTACGTGGGAATTGGTAAAAATATTCCATATATAAAATGCTACAATATATCCCTAAGACTCAGATGGTCATAGGTTTTCCAGTGACCGTTCTTACTAATATGCAGAAAAGCATACAGTGATCCTTTATAAATCAAGCCTTCTAATCTAAAGAATGGACATTGAAAGGTAGAAGGTAATGTCTACTAATGCCTTCTAATCTAAAGAATGGACATTGAAAGGTAGAAGGTAATGTCTACTTATGAATTTTATGTTTCTCCACATTTACTAGATTAATATTAACTTTAGGAATTTCTATAGTGTGCATGTGTTTACAATTTAAACATATCTTTTATTTTAAATTTACTATGGTACCTTTTAAAAGTGATATAAGGATTATATTTCCTAGGTACTTATTTACTCAAAACGTTGAATGCATTTTGGCGTGTTCAAGTAAGCTCTTAGTTTCCTAGCATTCATCAAAAGTTTAAAAATGGAAAAAGAGCATAAAATGCCTAAGCCACCCTCCAAATGCTAACAAACTGTAGAAGAGTGGTAAGTTGCATTAAAGGAGTGATCAGGTAGACAATGAGATAGAAATAAAACCCATTGTGACTGAAATGGACAGAAAATGGTGACTATGGAAAATGACTGGATAAAAGAAAAGGAGAGGAACATTGCAGGAAAATGAGTAGCACTTCCAGGTCTAGATACTCAACGAGCCATTATTGATGAGGGAGAGCACTGGGTGGGAAATTGCTGTAGCGGACACCACCGCAACATGCTTGTGCTCAGTCCTCACGCTACTCATGTCTCGTTTCTTCTGCTACAGATATGTCTATCATACCCAAAGATAGTTTCCCATATATTTATAGGAATTATTGTTTCAATAATCCCTGATAACTCAGAAGGATACTCATTTGACAATATCTGCTTATACGATCTGAAATCTATAGTTATATATGAATTATAGTATATAATGCTTAAAAATTTGATCATCAGTCTCATCGACTATTCTAAGAATGAAGTCAGTAATTACATTTACCTTAAAGTAAAATATGCAAACATTTAAACAATTACATGACCCCCTGGAATCATGAACACTGCTTTGGATATAGTGCACTGTCTGAATTACTATGATTAGATTCTAAGGAATAAAGGAGACATCTTAAAAGGGGTAGAACATAAAAATTAGAACAAAAGATCTGGTGTTAGACAACTTGAATTTGAACGCTTGCTTTGACATTAGCTATGTAATCATGAGCAATTTAATTCACTTCTGTTTCAGTTTCCTTATTTATAAAACAGGGGTGATAACAGTATCTATCTCATAGCCTTGTTGCAAGTTTTAAATCAAGTTAATTTATATAAAATACTCAGTAGTGTCTGACACAGAGTAAGTATTAGTTGTTAGCTACTATCATCTGTAAAATGAAAGATTCGATTTCAGTTCAGATTCTAAGAAGGGCATGATCTTTGATCTAAAGAACTAACATCTTTTCTGCATATGAGCCCATTAATAACAAATCTCACAAAGAACTGAATCCAGAGAGGGAGAGAGCTGCCGCATCAGCAAGCTAGGTCCAGAGTTAAGGAGGCGAAACTAACTAGCCTATTTGGATTTGCAGTCCAGCATGGACAAAAGCAAGTAATGAGAGTACCCTTCACCTCCAGGTGAAGGGTAACAGGAATACCCTGTAAGTTGAGCAAGTTGGTTTGTACTCATTGTGGTCCAGGTAATGCACACCGTGGGTAAGTGCATGGTGTCCCTGGGAGAGGGAGTCAGAGAGGAAATGCAGGTTGGGGCTGTGATGGAGTAATTGGACGAGAGTCCGTGGAAGCGAGCCTCCCTCTGATTAGGTACTTTTAGAAAGTAGGGAAAATTTTAGGATTGGGTCTTAATAAATCTTATCAAAGTACAAGCAGACTAGAGGAAACTAAAGCTATAATTGGTAAAGAGACCACAGTCACTCTGTTTAGCCAGGAGAGGGGAATATTTGATTTTTTTTTTGTCCTGGAAAATGTTCATGTTTTGTCTGTGTTCAGATGTAAATACAGAATGGTCTCGTTTTTCTCTTGATCCATCATACTTGAAGAAAGCCCTCCTCTGATGACAGTGTTCATGAATTGCCCATGTCCTACAGGTGAATGCCAAGGCCTAGTTGACAGCACAAGGCCAGTCCTAGGAGCCAAAAGCTGTTTTCTTTTTCTTACCACACGAATTAACCTTATTTCTGATTGAGTAGGTGACCTCTTGTGAAATCCACAGTCCTATCTTTTCTGAATATTACTTTCAGCATCAATATCTGAATTCTGAAATCAACCAGAGGCTCATAAAACCATAATTATAATTATAGCATGAGTATAAAATTAAATTTAATTAAAATTAAAAATGGAAGCATGCCCAACCACCACAGTAGAGAAAAAAATAGACTGCATTCTTCTTTCAAATTCTAGGATTTAAATGCTTCTGTATTTTTATCAACAAAAACGATGAACAGAAGTGTATTCATTTCATCCTATTCATATGATACAAGACCAAATTTGGGGAAAGAAATCAGAGACTATGAATCCTCTTAAACTGAAAATCCATTGTGAAGAGTGAGAGAAGGAAAGAAGGCCAAGCTTCCCCTGCAGCGGACTCAGGAGAGTGGGATGGAAAGGGGGATGAGCAGACTTATCTTTCCAGGCTATTCGTGACCACTGATGACTTCCCATTCAAACCCCACAGAGCCAAGTGGTCTCTGAGCCTCTGTATTAAGGATGTAAAAGCCTCCAGGTTGCTTGTCATTACCTACACAGGTCCTTGTCTTCTACCAGATGATCTTGGCGGTACTCTGAAGCAGCCTGAGTTACACTAATATCTGTGAGGTGCATACAATTCACACCTCACTATCCTGAGGCCAGAACGCTCTTGCTTATGGCAGAGGATACCATTGTATATTTGACAGCAGCACTAACTACTCTGTGTGGTATTTGCAAAGCAGAGTCATGATCACAACTAAAAGTAATTACCATGACACCTCAAATATACAAAAGATTTGGTTTTACAGTTTTAAAAACAATCTACATCTGAAGGAAACTTAAGTGGTTATAAAAGTAATCCATACACCTGCAGGAAATCCTGCTCATTCTTTACATCTAAGACATGATTTCTGGGCTCAGACCTGGCTTAACAGTCCCTGCACAATCAAATTGTCTGCAAGAATCAATGTCAATCTTAAAGACAGAGCAAATGATTACATCAGCAAGGCTGTGACCCAGAAGATAGCTGGTGTACTATTTTTAAAACTTCTCACTAGAAAAATTATCCACACTTGCAGTATTTCCTCAAGAGCTGAAAAATGGATAAACCTAGAATGGTCAGATCTCCTGACATTCACTTGATGTGGAAATCAAACACTTTGACCACTAAAGAAAACTGCATTGTTAACTGCTCAAAACATGCTGCAGGTTTAATCCCATGCATCTCTGTAGTTTGGACCAAATGTCAGTCACTTGTGAATTGGTTGATCCTATCTTTCTGAGGTACATACAATGGGAAGTAGGTTATTGAAAGCAGAATGCACAGGTCTTGGGTTGTGCAGTTGCTGATGGACTGACTGATCAAGGCCCAAATTGAGACAAACAAAGAGCGAAAGTGTCTCACCCATTCCACAATTACCCTAAAGGTTGGTCCTCTCTGCAACATGGACATATCCATTTTTATGTTGAAATGCCCATGCAGCACACATTTCCACTAGACAGAAAAAATTTCCTGGGGAATGAAGTCTGCCTCTTTGAATACCAATGGATCTCATGCCTTATTTATTTTGTTTCTCAGGAAGTTTCTCAGGTTAAACTTGGAGTATAGTTTCCATAAATAGAATGCAGAATACTCCTGTTCTCAAACTTTCATGTATCAGAATAACCTGGAGGTCTTGCTAGAATGTTGGCTATCAGGCCCTTCCCACTCTCAGGCTTTCTGATTCCTCAGGTCTGGACTGGGCTTTGAGAATCTGCCTTTCTAACAAACTTCCAGGTGATGCTGGAACCCTTGTCTGAGAGCCACAGGTCTAGTTCTTTAACTTTCTGAGTTCTCTGAGAGTAGGCCTCTTTCCCTGTTCAATATTCTACACAAATGCTCAATAAATGGCTATTAGTGAACCAAGGGGGAAACTGAGGCACAGAGAAACTAAATGCCATGCCTGAGTTAGATGCTTCTCTTGTTTAGACTGCTCAAAGGAGAAGCCACTGAAGGAGAGATCCTATCTTTATAAATACAAAAGCTACCAAATTG
>NC_062226.1:32831010-32846159 GCF_902686445.1 Sciurus carolinensis
GAATTGAGATGCTATAAACATTGATCTAGCAGTGTCACTGTAGTATGTTGATTTTAAGTCATTTTGGGTATAAACAAAGGACTGGGATAACTGGGTCAAATGGTGGATCTACTGCAAGTTTTCTGAGGCACCTTCATACTGCTTTCCATAATGGTTGCACCAACTTGCATTCCCACCAGCAATGTATGAGTGAACCTTTTCCCCACATCCTTGCCAACATTTATTGTTGCTTGTATTCTTGATAATAGCATTCTGTCAGGAGTGAGATAAAATCTTAGAGTAGTTTTGATTTGCATTTATCTCAATGCTACAGAAGTTGAACTTTTTTCATATAATTTTTGATCAATTGTATATCTTCTGTGAAGTGTCTGTTCAGTTTCTTAGTCCATTTATTGATTAGATTATTTTTTTGTGTTAAGCTTTTTGAATTCTTTATATATCCTAGAGATTAAAGTGTTATCTGAGGTACTTGTGGTAAAGATTTTATCGCACACTTTAGTCTCTCCCTTTACATTACTGATTGTTTGTGTCATTTAGAAGATTTTTACTTTGAGAGCATCCCATTTATTTAATTCTTGATTTAACTTCTTGGGCTTAAGGGGTCTTGTTGAGGAAGTCAGGTCCTAGGCCAACATGGTGAAAATTTGGGCCTACATTTTCTTCCACTAGACACAGGGTCTCTGTTCTAATGCTTGATCCACAGTGAGTTGAGGTTCATGCAGGGTGAGAGATAAGGGTTTAATTTCATTTTGTTAAATGCGGTTTTCCATTTTCCCCAGCAGCATTTGTTGAATAGGTTATCTTTTCTCCAGCGAATGGTTTTGGCAACTTTCTCTAGTATGAGATAATTGTACTTATGTTGGTTTGTCTCTTTGTCTTCTGTTCTGCACCACTGGTATATGTCTATTTGCTGCAAATACCATGCTCTTTTTATTACTATAGCTCTGTAGTATAGTTTGATGTCTGGTATTGTTATGCTTCCTGCTTCACTCTTCTTGCTAATTATTGCTTTGACTATTCTGGTTCTATATTTTTTTTTGGCTTGGCTTGGGCCATAAAAATAAAGAGAAGGAAGAAAGCAAACTGACATGTCATACCCACTACTTGCTAGACCCTTTACCAACTGGTTCCCATAATTTTGTTTGTTTCTTGTGACAGCTCAGTGTTGTTTTCCCCAGTTATCTAGATCAGCTCAGAGAGGTCAAGCAACTTGCCTAGGCTCACAGAGTAAGTGGCAGAGTCTGCACTGGGGCCCAGGTCAGTCTGACTCAAAGCTGTGCCTGTGCTTTATCACCTGGAAGAGAAAGTGAATCATTAGAAAGAAGAGGAGATGCCCAGTCTCATGGCTCAAGGATGGGGCTTTCTCTTTGTGTCTGGAAGGTTCTAGAATGCACCAGAGCACAGCTGTCAGCTGATAGAATGATATCACTGGAGAAGTCACTGTGACAGCTGGTGGTTCTCACTCCCTACGTACAAGGTAGGAATTCCTCTTCTCCCAACCATACAGCAGCTCACTGTCCAGTGGAGAATATTCCCCGAGAAGACAATTCTAGTGTCCTCAACCACATTCAGACATCATCTGTTTGCCAATCTTTATGGAGAAGGGGAAGGAGCAGGAGGGGCCAAGGTTTAGAACTGGACCTGGGCAGCAGGGGTTGAAGACGCTGCTGCATGGGAAGGGTCGGTCCTTCTGGAGTCAGGGAAACCTGGGTGGTGGCAGGATCAAGGGTTCAGCACAAGGTCACAGGAGTGCTGAGCGGGAGGCCCACATGGGAAGGGGAACAGCCCCCAGAATATGGAGTTTCAGGTGCGTGGACAGGCAGGATGGCAGCCAGTGTTGAGAGACACCACCTGGTTCCTGCACCGGATTGGCACGAGTGAGGCAGGGAAACGAGGAGGATCCAGTGTCTGGCCAGGCAGGACTTCATTGCAGGAATGAGGGATGAGGGTGGAGTCTGGTCTCAGAATGAAGCCAGGGTCAAGTGGTCCCAAGAACTTGTGTAGATGCCCACACCACAGAAGTCAAGGTCCACTCCAGTGACTAGGAAAGGCTTTGCCTTGGCTCCAGCTGGGGCAGAGGGGCCAGCAGAGATCTAGAGCTGGTAGGCCCTTCCTGGTAGGACAGCACACTGTAGCAAGCTGGTCATTTTAGGGACCTTAGGAGGTCTAGGTTCAGAAGAAGATCTAGGGAGCCCAGGAGCTTGTGACATGGGCTGGCTAATCCCCCTATTCACTGAAAAAGAAAGAAACTTCATCCATTCCTCTTTGCACCATCCGGGGTCATTCCTTGCCTGGGAGGGGTCTGAGAATCAGTGCTCATTTAGTGATGTCATCTGCAGGCCTCAGAGGTTTAGAGCAAGAAGAGACCCAGCCCCTCCTTCATTTTACTGATGGGAAAGCTGAGGCCTGGAGGGGTTAAACACTTCTCTGAGGTCCAGGAGCTCAAGAGAGTGAGAAAGAGTCCAGGCTGCTGCACCCCTCCACCAGGGCTCCTTTCCTCTGCACCCCCACCAATGTGGGCTTGCCATGGTAAATAAGTCTCCTCCAGCATGGGAAGCAATTACCTAGCAACTCCCCATAACCAGGTCAGAGCCTGAGTAGCGAGACACCATGTGCAGCCTCTCTGGGGAATTCAGATGTGTAGAGATGGGTTTGCCATACATGACCTCACACAGAGCCCTACCTGGGTGTACCTGGGAAGGTGGTGGTATTCTCATGCCAGGATCAGTGAGTTGCTGGGACTATGTAGCCCTCAGGGCTGGCTGGTACCTTCATCCCCATAGCAGACATATGGCTTCCCTGTGTACAGTGCTAGTTCCTTCGAACAGCACAGAACTTGTTCCATTGACTTGCTGGTGTGGATGTGGGAATCAATAGAGGAAGGTTGATGCAGGGGGCTGCTATGTCCAAGTGTGACCACATAGGCATTTCCATTTGGGGGCAGGGAGCTTCCTCATACAGCCTTCTTATTTCTTAATTATCTCAAGAAATGTTTATGAAGCAACCAGTTCATAAAATAAGTGGCTCTTCTTCTAATATTCTCCCTACACTGGGTTCCGTCAGCCATTCCCGCCCCTTCCCCACCCAAGCCTGCTTCTCCAGTGGGCACAGTCCTGCCTGTCTCCTGGCTCCTGCTCTCCTGCAAGGTCCTGCCCCCTGGTCTGAGTCAATCATGTCATGCTCCTTCTCTAGGAGATGGCTTAGGAATGGCAGGTGATCCAACCTTGCAGTGGGGTCTGGGGAGTGAACACTGAAGGGCTTCTAGGACAGGTTTTGCTCGCTAATTGAGGTTGGGAGTGAATGTGCCTCTTCATTAGACATGACCATGTCTGCATGTGACATTCACACTGCAGAAGCCACTGAAGTGGCACCACTGATGCTGAGGATGGCATTGCTGAGCTACCGAGTCAAGCAAGCTGGGAGCTACCCCACGTCCGGACACCTCATTCTGGGAGATCACAAACCCCTCATTGTTGAAGTTGCTTTTGGTTCAGCCTCCATTTCTCACTGAGGCTCACTCACTTTCTACCAGTCTGAGTGGCTACACAGTACATGTCTAGACAAGTCTTCGTATTAAAGGTAAAGGACACAAAGGAAACAAATGTCTCTCCTTCTGAATAAATCAAAGCTCTGACTCCTCCACGGGCAGCTGCACAGCCAGCTTCCAGCAAGTCTGATGAGGCTCCTCCCTGGAGAGCCCCAAGGCTTCCCTGCATCCCCGCGTCCAGGACATCGTGTCCAGGCTCCCATCTGCTCCCGAGAGCCAGTTGTGCAGTCTCTTCCCAGCTTTGAGTTCTGTGATGTCACGTCGATAGCTTTAAGATAGCCATGGTGGAAGTTGTTCTCTTCAAAGTAAACTTGTTTTTTTAAGAGAAGTTTTAGGTTCATAGCAACATGGAGCAGAAGGTTCAGATGTTTCCCGACCCCTCCACATGCAAAGCCTCCCCACTGTCAGCATCTTCAAACAGAGGGGTATATTTCTTACAGCTGAAGAACCTGCAGCGACACATCATAATCACTGAAGCCCGGAGTTCACGACAGGTTCACTCTTGGTATTGCACATTGCACGCATTTTGAAAAATGCACAGTGACATGCAGCCACCATTAGATACCATACCCAGTAGCTTCACTGCTCTAAGAATGTGCTGTGATCTGCCTATTCTTTCCTCACTTCCCCGACCCTTGACAACCTCTGATCTTATTACTAGCCTATAGTTTTTCCTTTTCTAGAATGTCATGGAGTTGGAATCCTACACTGTGTAGCCTTTTCGGGTTGGATTCTTTCACTTCGGATTTGCATCTAAGATTCCTCCATGTCTTTTCAAGACGTGATGGTTCATCTTTTTAGACAATCCTATTCCGTTATCTGGTTGCACCACAGTCTGTTTATCCAGCTACTTTCTGAAGGACATTTTGCTCACTTCTAAGCTTTGGCAATTCTGAATGAAGCTGCTGAAATGTTGGTGTGCAGGTGTTGTTTGTGTGGACTTGAGTGTTCAACTCCTTTGGGTAAACGAAAAAGAGCATGTTGCTGGATTGCATGGTAAGAATGTGTTTATTTTTTACAAGAAACTGCCAAACTGTCCTCCAGAGTGGCTGTACCATTTTGCATTCCCACCAGCAAAAAATCAACATTCTTGTTGCTCCACATCTTTACCAGAACTTGCTGCCATCTATGTTTTGGATTTGGGGAATTCTGAAAGGTGTGTAATGTTATCATGTTGTATTAATTTGCAACTTCTTGCAGACATATGATGTTGAGCATCTTTTCATGTTTCCATTTGCATTTTCTTTGATGAGGTGTCTGTTTGGGTCTTTTGCCCATTTTTAAACCAGATTGTTCATTTTCTTATTTTTGAGTTTTAAGAGTTCTTCATATATTTTTTAATTTTAATTTATTTTTATTGTAAACAAACGGGATACATGTTGTTTCTGTTTGTACATGGAGTAACAGCATACCATTTGTAATCATACATTTACATAGGGTAATGATGTTTGATTCATTCTGTTAATTTTTCCTTCCCCCCTTATTTTTCCAAAAGAATTTCATGTTTGCTTTTCTAGTTCTATGAAGAATATCATTGGGATATTAATAGGAATTGTATTAAACGTATAACACTTTTGGTAGTGTGGCAATTTTGACAATATTAATTCTGCCTATCCAGGAGCATGGGAGGTATTTCCATCTTCTAAGGTCTTCAATTTCTTTCTTTAGTGTTCCATAGCTTTCATCGTAGAGGTCATTGACCTCTTTGTTAGATTATTCCCAAGTATTTTATTTTTTGATGTGATTGTGAATGGAGTAGTGTTCTTTATTGCTCTTTGTGTGACTTAATACTGATGTATAAGAATGTGCTTGATTTATGGGTATTGATTTTATATCCTGCCCTTTGCTGAATTCATTCATTAGTTCTAGAATATTTTTGGTGGAATATTATGGATCTTCCAAATATTCAGTTATATGAATGACAAATGGTGATAATTTGTTCTTATTTACCTAATTGCATAATTTTAATTTCTTCTAATTGCTCTGGCTAGAGTTTCAAGAACAATGTTGAATAAAAGTGGTAAAAGAGCACATCTTTCTCATAATTCAATTTTTAGAGGGAATGCTTTAAATTTTCTCAGTTTAGAATTATATTGACATTACATTTAGCATGTATAACTTTTATGATGTTGAGAAATGTTCCTTATATCCCTAGTTTTTCTGGTGTTTTGAACATGAATGGGGTATATTTTGTCAAATGCTTTTTCTGCATCTACTGAGATGATCATATGATTCTTGTTTTTAAATCTGTTGATGGGTGAATTGCATTTACTGATTTCCATATATTGAACCAACCTTGCATCCCTATGATGAACCCCACTTGATCATGGTGCACTAAATATTTAATATGTTTTTGTATGTGAATTGGCAGAATTTTATTGAGAAATTTTGCATTCATGTTCATCAGAATTATTGGTTTGAAGTTTTCTTTCCTTGGTAAGTCTTTGTCTGGTTTTTGTATCAGGGTAATACTAGCCTCATAGAATGGGTTCGGAAGCGTTTTTCCTTTTATATTTGATGGAATAATTTGAGGAGTTTTGGTGTTAATTCTTTTTTGAAGGTCTTGTGTAATTTAGCTGAGAATCAGTCAGTCCTGCCCTTTTCTTAATTGGTAGGCTTTTAATGGTGTTTTCTATTTAATTGCTTGAAATTGTTCTATTTGAATCCTGAATGACTTCCTGATTTAGCTCAGGTAGGCCATGTATCTCTACAAATTTGTAAAAGTCTTCAATATTTTCTATTTTATTAGAGCATAAATTTTCATAACAGTTTCTTCTGATTTACCTCTAAGTATTTTTTCATTTCATCCTTGATTTCTTCTACTATCCCTTTGTCTTTCAATAGTGTATTATTTAGTATACATATTTTAGAGTAGCTTCTATTTTTTAATTTATCATTGATTTCTAATTACAGTCCTTTGTGATTTGATGGAATTCAGGGTATTACCTCCATTTTTTTGTATTTACTAAGGGTTGCTTTGTGGCATAAGATATGGTCTATTTTAGAGAAGATCCATGTGCCACTGAGAAATGCTTATTTGCTAGCCAATGGATGAAATATTGAATGTATGTCTGTGAAGTCTAAATTAGTGATTGTATTATTTATTTCTACAGTTTCTTTATTTAGATTTGTTGATAAGATCTATCTAGTAATGAGATAGGTGTGTTAAAATCACCAGTATTTCTGTGCTGTGATCTATTTCATTCTTGTAATTGAGAAGGATTTGTTTGACATATGTAGATGCTCCATTGTTTGGGGCATAAGTATTTACAATCAATATGCATTGTTGCTGTATAATTAATTCCCTTCTATAGAATGAAATGACCTTCTTTGTCCCTTCTGATTAACTTTGGCTTGAAGTCCACTTTATCTGATATGAGGAAAGAAACCCCTGCTTGTTTGTGCAATTCATTTGAGTGATATGATTTTTCCCATCCTTTCACCTTCAGTCTCTGGATGTCGTTGCCTATGAGGTGAGTCTCTTAAAGACAGCATATTTTTGGGTCTTCCTTTTAATCTGATCTACAATTCTTTGCCTTTTGATTGATCAACTTAGACCTTTAATATTCAAGGTTATTACGGAGATATGTCTTGTATTCCTAGTCATTTTGGTTTATTTCTGGCTTTTAATTTGATTTAGACTATTTTTTCACTATTCCTTTAGGGTAGTTCCTCCATTTGCTGCTTTTCACTTTTTTTTTTACTTCATCCTTATGGAATATTTTATTAAGAATATTCTATAGTATAGGTTTTCTCACTGTAATATTTTTAACTTGTGTTCATCATGGAAGGTTTTTATTTCATCTTCAAATCTTAAAATTCATTTTACTGGACATACAATCCTTGGTTGGCAACAATTTTATTTCAGAGTTTGAAATATGTTGTTCCATGACCTCCTCACTTAGAGGGTCTAGGTTGAGTAATCAGGTGATATCCAAATTGGTTTTCCTGTATACATAAACTGCTGTTTTTCTTTCACAGCCTTTAAGATTTTATCCTTATGCCATATTATAGTCACTTTCATTATAATGTGTCTTGATGTGGGTCTGATGTAGTTTTGTATATTTGGTGTCCTGGAAGCCTCCTGTATTTGATTTTTCATTTCATTGTTTAGGTCTGGAAATTTTTCTGATATTTTGTCATTGAAAAGATTGTGCATTCCTTTGGTTTGTACCTCTGCTCCTTCTTTTATTCCAAAAACTCTTAAATTTGGTCTTTTTATGTTATCCCATAATTCTTGGAAGTTTTGTTCATGGATTCTTACCAACTTCTCTCCATGGTCAACTGTAATTTCAGTATTATATATTTTGACTTCATCATCTAAGGTTGTCTTCCAAATAGTCTAATCTAAATTACAAATTCCACAGAATTTGTAATTTGATTTTTTAATTCCTTCATTTCTAGAATCCCTGCATGTTTTTTTCATAATCTCTAACTCTTTATTGAAGTGATCTCTCACTTCCTGTATTTTCTCTTGATTTCCCTCTTTATAGCACTCTTTACTTCACAGATCAGATTAACTATGTACATTCTAAACTTTTTCTTGGACATTTCTTCTATTGTGTTGTCAGTGACTTCTCTTATTGGGGCATTTGGTTTGTTTGTGGTATTTTGTACTCTTGTTTTTTTCATGTTTCTTCTGTGTTTTCCCATCAAGTTGTATGGATATGAGGCAATACAGGTTCTACTCAGTAGACCTATATTGTCACTGAAGATTTTCAGTATCCCACCTTTAAGAGTGAGACCAATATCAACAACACCCAGTGCAAATAATGTACAGCCTCAAATCTCATAGCTCCCAGCAAGGCCTCCACTTCCCTCTTGCTATAAACAGAATTGATGAGTTCAATCACTGTCCACAATAAAAACAGAAAATTTGCCAAACAGATTTACAATCTCAAATATTGGGTTAGGAGAAAACAGAAACAGTCCAGGACATGGTGTTCATGAGGGAGAAAGAGAGAAGCAGAAGCAAAAATCCTGGGAAGAATGGAAGAGGAACCAACATAGATTGACTGTTAGGTGAAGAAAAGGTAAAAAGGGAATCTTGGTAGACATACAAGTAAGTGGAAGAATACATATAAAGAGAAAAAAACAATAGAAGAATATACAGCAGAACTGCAAAACACCATGCAAATAGATCACCATTTCAACAACTAATGCACAAAAATATGTGGAGACCTCTGCAGCAGCGGCCTAGGTATTACTTTTAATCATTTATCTTTGCACTTAAAGCTTTCTGCTAAATGCAGGCCTACTGCCTGAATATGATCTGTTAAAAATGTGAATAAAAATGAGAAAAATCATTATAGAAGGTGTTCCACATTACATTAACCAATATTGCTTGTCTCACTTAAATTTGCACAATACACACACAATTTCTAAGAATTACAGATATTAATGGAATCAAAATTATCTCTCACTCATGCAGTTGCAAGTCAGATTTCAAAATATGTACTCATTTGCTTTCTTCTATTGGATGCTGTTTCATCAGTAATAGCATTTTACTTTCCAAGGTAATTCAGTTTTCCAAAAGCAAACTGTGCATTCTTTTTTGTTTCCTTAAATTGAATTTTTGTAGAAAATAATGAATTCTGTTCTTTTCTACACTGAAAATTTCACCCTTGAATTAGTACTGCAATAAACTGCTCATCAAATCATTAATATTGATGATTAAAGTTAAAATTTTATTGAAAGAAATATTAGTGACTTCCCTGTTTCAGGATGATTATATCTTTACTTGCTTATGAGCAAACACTCTGTTTCTAAATAAAGCCAAATTCACAAGTTCCAGGTAGGCTTGAATCTTTGGGAAAACCATCCAATCCTGTACAAACAGGAAAGATTAAATATTCTATTCAGTTCCTACAATGACTTCCCTAGTTTCATGAATGTCCTTCAATTAGCAAAATTCCCCACTGAAATATTCATCTACATCTAAGGTAGAACATTTCTACTGCACTAATGGAGGAATGAGAACATTGTTTCTGTGACCAGTGATATATACTTTAAGATTCCCATACAGGAGGAAGTCTACAACTACTCACCTCTGATGTAACACAAAAGAATTAAAAATATAGGTAAATGGTGGGTATAGCTATATTTGGCTGAAAGTCTGAGATTTTAACCTCCTTTGTTATTGTAGAAAAAATATTTCCTTTTAGAGAATAAGTTAAAAATCATATCAAGGAAAATCTATTCTCTGAAAACACTGTCCAGAACTTTAAAACTTTGTCTGTATTATTAAAGCTATTTTAAGATCCGGAAATCATAATGTGTGCCTCCAGTATGCCTTGTGCCAGGTTGTTCCACGCCAGTGTGTTGGTGGAACTTTGTTACAGTGGCCATAGGAAACTAATGCAAAAGTGGTGCCATTTTTTTATGGACACAATACCTTTATTTCATTTATTTATTTATTTTTATTTTATGTGGTGCTGAGGATCAAACCCAGTGCCTCATGTGCCAGGCAAACTCTGCCACTGATCCACAAAGTGACCAAAGTGGTGCCATTTTCCACTGGGGATTTTTGTTTGTCGCTGAAGCTGGCATTTGGGCACCAAAATGAAGTGGGAGAGGGACTGGATTGTGTGTGTGCGTGTGCATGAGTGTCTGTGGAGCTCCTTCCCTGTCCTCCCTTCCTCCTCCTTAGCCTTGTCCCCACCAGCCCCCTCTCTTGATGGTGCCATTGCCCCTTCTATTCCTATGGAAGGTGGAGGTGAGGGGACAGGTGACCCGAGAGGTCAACTGGCCATCAAGGGTCCCTGTTGTGCCTTCTCTGGTGGACAGGTCACCCCGCTCAGAAGAGAACAGTGAGGCAGGCTTTGCAGACCCAATCAGGGACCAGGTCAAAAAATTCTCCATGGGCTCCCGTTAGGTGTGGCCATGAAGATTCAGGACCTTGGCTAGGGACAAATGGAGCTTAAACTGCAGGTGTGACCTGGCAGAGCCCGATGGTGATGTGAGACTCTGAGGTCATGGACCTGATGTGTAGAGGAGAGAGCTTCCTGGAGAACAGCCCCAGGGCTGTCCTTGCCTAGAAGATCAGCCCTCTGCTGGGCTCAACTCAGCAGGAGGGTTTTCCATGAGATAAATACTGCAGTAATGTCTCATAATGCTCCCAGGGCTGGGCAGCAATCAAGATAAGGAAGTAAAATCTCTTTAAATAAAAGCAACACCAGCAGAGAGGTGAGGCAGAGGGTGTGGCATTGGCAGCAGCAGTCAACTCCGTTAAGGTCCCTGGGATTCACTCTCAGAAGTCAGGGATGATTTACTAGAGTCCTGGCAGTTCGCAAGTCCCTGGGCTGCTGCAGGTGGGACTTATTTTGGGGCGAAGCAGGAAAGAGAGAAACAGACTTCGGGCAGCTGGCTGGGCCTGCGTCACCTGGGGCATGCTGGACGCTTCTGTTCTCGCTCTTGGTGGGAACTCCGTTGTCACTTCAGGCCCAGGCACGGCCCCTGGAGCACATGCAGTGCACATGCAGACCGGCCAGGCACCTGCAGGCCACTGCATTGTGGGGGCCAGCGCAGCTCCATGCCACCTGGCTTTGGCTCTCTTGGCCTGGTCCTGGCTGAGGCAGGGTTTAGGCACCTGAGAGCCCACTCTTTTGCCTTTGCTGACTGGCCCAGGCCCCAGGAAGTTCACTCAAGCAGGTTCCGCAGCTCACCCTGACTCGTCCCTACCCAGGATGCCCCCTGGCACTGGCCTCAGGGAGTGGATCCAGGCCATCGCCCAGAATGTCCCCGACATCGCTGTGCAGGAGGACCAAATCCTTTGCCACAGCCTTCTCCTGCACATCAAGGGTGGGTGCCAGCAGAGGGTTGAGCACTGTGTACCCTGAGGCTGCTGCGCCAGGTGGGGGTATCTTGGGGAGGCCTGACTCCTTCCACCACAGCTCACCTGGTTCTTGAGGTCCTGCTCCAGGCTCTCAGCAAGGTGACCGAGGATTCACCCCACCCTGACATGCCTGAGGGGGCTAAGGACAGAGGAGGCCCCTGGAGTCCTGGCCTCTGGGCTCCAAGAGTGTGGCCATCTGGGGAAGGGGCCCAGACCCCCTCCATTCCCCTCCATGGGAGCAGCAGGGGCCGCAGGCCTATCTCTGCCATCCTCAGAGAGGGTAGGGTTGTGCTTGTGGGAGCCTGAAGTCTTTTGCTGCTCCCACCAGCTCTTCGCGGACTCTGACCTCCTCTTCTAGAAGGCTGGGGTGGAGGAGGGCAACTCAGATCTGGGGACCCCTGGGTCAGGCCATTCAGCTAGTGAGGAAACTCCGGCAGGCAGAGGGTGTGGGCCACTGCTGCCCTGACTCACCAGAGTTCATCCTGTCCCTCCCGTCTCTACCCTGGCTCTTCCTTGGACCCTTGTCCTCAGCATGGTGACCTCTCCCTACAGTGTCTGAAGGTCCCTGGGACCAATGTGAGGTGCCCAGTGACCCCAAGTTCCCTGAGTGTGCAGGAAAGGGAGGTGAGACCTGGCTGGGGTGAAGCATGACCAGGGAGGTGGCAGCCTGGGAGTCTGACCCTGTGGGGCTATTCACTGGCAAGGGCCTCTCTGCCCAGCCTGTGGCTTCTGGCCCAGGTGCAGCTGGCTGAAACTGACCTCAGGGAGATGTCTCTGCTGGGTGCTCTGCATGGCCACCAACCCACACTCCCCTGGACATCTCCCCCAGGGGCTCAGCACTTTCTTCTCGTAAATGAGCTATGAAATGTGTGCCATCAGCAGCCTGATTCCTGACAGCTCAGAGAAGGAGCAGGCCTTGGTTGCTTTGTCTCCATTCCTCCTGGCCTGGTCCACAGCTGGACTGAGGGTGCCTCCGAACCCATTCCAGGGCTGCCTCTGGCTGTGCGTCTGTCCATGCGGAGAGCCAGTGCACAGCTGTAAAGCTCCTCGCTGCTCTGAGGAGCAGGCTGTGGTGCTGGAAACCCCCTCCTTAAGGACCACTGTCCTTCCCTGGACCTAGCCAAGCCCAGTTGGAGGCTGCCCCACAACAAGGACTGAGGCATGAAGGACGAGGCCTGGCTGCACTGCTGCCCCTCCGGGCTCTTTGCCCAGAACTTGGCCCCTGTGTGTCCTGACCTGGCCTGTTCTCCCAGGGTCCTCCTCTGCCTGGGCCTGGGAGAACATGACCCTGCCTTCTCTGGAGTCCTTGGTGGCCAGGACAGCTGACCACGTCTCTGCCCTTCCTTGTTGTGTCTCTAGGGCAGGATACACTGCATGCACCCTGTCCTGGCAGACCTTGGGGTCCTTGGAGATGTGCATGCAAGGGAGCCTGCAGGGGCCAGGGCTGGTGCTGGCCGCCTGATCAGACTTTGCCCTCTCTGCAGTGGATGTGTGCCCACTAGACCTCTGACCCCTGCTACACCTTCTTCAGGGTGGACAGCACCAAGCGCTCCTTCCTTAGCTACCTCAGTGAGGTCGAGTGATTCTGTCCGCCACTGCCCTGGAGGAACCAGAGAGCTGTGCAAACGTCCCCCAGACCCCTTCCCAGAGTCCAGGTAGGCTTGGAGGGGGTGGGACGTCCTCCTCAGGCTGGACATTCTCTGTGATAGTGGGAGAGACCTCAGCCCTGCCCAGGTAGAAGGGGGTCGTGGGCTCTGCAGGAGGTGAACAGATGGGAGGTCAGGGGACAGTGTCCCTCCACCCCCTGGGGTGCTGCTCAGCAAAGCCTGCCTTCAGAGGTGGCTGGGTCTCTGCAGATGCCCTCTCAAGGGACTAGAATAATACCAATAATAGCTGTCACTTACTGAAGGCGCATGCCAGGCACTTTTTTGTACCTCAGTCTCCTGACCATCCTTACGTGATTGCACTAACAGATGATGAATCTTGCTTAGGCTTAGGGTTAAGGGGTTTAATACATATTGTGAGAGGCATCCCTGTCCCCAGTGTGGCAGGGGATGGGGGTCCTGGCTGCAGGTGGGGGCTGGGAGAGTTGAGGTCGGGACTCACCTCTATGCAGTGTTCCGGAGCAACTTATCTCACCTCCTGGAGCTGACTGGCAATGGGAAGGAGTCCCCGATCTTCATAAAGAAGTGGACCAAGCAGCTCACTGCCCAGTGAGCCACGGCTGTCCAGCACCTGGCACAGAAGCTGGGGAGCATCTGGAGGGACCAGAAGCAGGTGTGTAATTCTCTCAGGGAACAGAGCCCTGAGAGCTTGGGTGATGCTCTCAGAGCATCAGCTTCTGAGCAGGCATAGAGCTGGCCCTCAAGCCAGTGGCACTGGAGTTCTTTGCATATGATCCAGAGGGAGAGAGGTGGGGATGGCCAGGTCAGGGTGGTGCAGGTGAAGCCCTTTGCCCTTTGCAGAGCTGGGGACAAGGCCCTGATGAGTGCTTTGTGCTCTGTAGACAACTCATTCGGATCAGGCAGAGAAGTCATGGCTTCCACCTAGAATTTTCAGAGTAACAGTCTATTTGGGGAAGACTTGTGGGTCCATCCATTCATCTCCCATCCACCGTCTGTCCATCCATGCATACACTAGAGAATTACACGACTCTGTCTCACCCTGGATGTTTCTCTGAGTCCCTCTAATTTCATAAACTCTCTGGTCTATGTTAACTGTTGTCCACCTGGAACGTAACTCCTTGCATCACGATACCTGGTGTGGATACCTTGGCATCCAAAAGTGACCGCCCAGGCCCAACCTAGAGACAGGGTCTGCTGCCTCTGGTCTCCCAGCTGGTGACTTGGGGGGAGGGTCAGAGGTCTACTGCTCTTCCATGACAACCCCACTCCTCTCATTGTCCCAGATTCTCGTTCACATTGGCTTCCTGACAGAGTCCAGGGACAATTTCAGCCCGCGGGTGCTGAAGGACGGGCCTCTAGGGAAGATAGTGCAGTGAGCGGACATCCTGGCTGCTCTCTACATCCTGGGCTGTAGCCTGTGGTCTCCATCTCCCTGAAGGAGCTGCAGAGGTGAGTGCTGGGGACAGCCAGTACACTGTGATGGGGCGGGAAGGGATGAAGGAGAACATCCCAGAAGCCCCTGCTCCACTGCAGGTCCCATGGCCCATGGATCCTGGGAGGCTTCCTGACTTTCTGTCAGGTACTGACATACCCAGGTCCCACTGATCCGCTCCATCTGCCTACTGCTTCCCTCCATGCTGACACTCAATCACGTTTGGGACACACCCAGAAAGTGTGTTTGCACAGTACAGTTCTAATGGTATCCTGGTCTCCATCTCTGAGCCTGTGTTGGGGGACAGAGTTTGCATTTAGGGGCTGACAAAATTGGCTTGAGGGCGGGCATAGTGGTGCACCCTGTAATCCCAGCGGCTCCAGAGGCTGAGTCAGGAGGATTGTGAGTTCAAAGCCAGCCTCAGCAAAAGCGAGGCACTAAGCAACTCAGTGAGACCCTGTCTCTAAATAAAATAGGGTTGGGGATGTGACCCAGTGGCTAAGTACCCCTGAGTTCAATCCAGTACCCCCCCAGAAAAAATTGACTTGAGGAACTGAGGCACATCTTGAAGATGGGGTCCCTGATGCCTGCTACCATGGTGGTTTGGGCACACCCTTGGGTGTTTCTACTCTGGAACCAGATTCCTTCCTGGGCCTACTGTGGAGGCTGGGGCCATAGGACCTGGAGGATGGTGAGGTGGGCGGTGATGTC